>NW_024715831.1:0-10689 GCF_018991925.1 Homarus americanus | reverse complement strand
AAAAGCTTGTGAACTCGGACCATTACGCTTTATAAACTCTCACCATCACCCTACCACATCACCATTAAAACTCACCATCACCTCTTCTCTTTTAACTCACCACTACGTCACCATCATTCTTATTAGCTATCTTTTTTATCATTACTTCTTCATTCATACTTCAGTGGTGCACCATTATCACCTCACCATCTTTTCACCATCATTTTAGCAAGTTCACCAGTAACCCTTCACCAGCATCGGTCCTCTAGTCACTAGTTCCTCCAGTCACCTCTCCATCATTTCACCATAATATCACCATTCTCATCGTTACCTCACTGTGGCCTTCCTAACAACTTCACCATCTATTCACCATCACCATCTCCTTTTACTATTGCCTCAACATCACCATCACCTCACCATTACTTCACCATAACACCAGGGTCCGTTGCTACCCACACGATGACGTCACCATCTCTGATATCTGCAACGAGGACAATTTTTCTACTCCATGTCCGGTGCTTCTGGCTCGTGTGAGTAACCATAGTGTAGGTGTAGACAGCGGTGGTGAGAGAAAATAGAGTGCACTTGGTAGGCCTCTCCATTGTGGGTGAGAGTATGAAAGGCAGACAGACAGACAGACAGACAGACATTATCGTGTCATGTTGTTTACCATATCATCACTCATAATATTTAAAGTGTTTACCATGGAAGATGTGACCCCCCCCTCCCTCCCCACATCAATGGCTGCCGAGTTGCGCTGTGACGTGATCCAGGTTTATGGTGGTTACTCCTCCTTTTGGTCTTAACCCGGAAATAGATGTTTATTCTATTTGACAGTGGGTTCACGTGTCTGTTTGTTAATTGCACACACACACACACACACACACACACACACACACACATATATATGAAGGTGTATTGACGTATGGTACACAATGGAGTGGAGCACGATCATTGCCACCGTATCACCACCACAATCACACCATCATCACTACCACCATATAACCACCACTACGACCACCATTACCACACAACACCACTATCACACCACCACTACCACTACGACCACCATTACCACACCACCACCACAGCCACACAACCACACCACACAGAACAATCAGTATATTATTTTCACCATCCTGTGAAATAACTACCCGACGTTACCAAGAGACTCGCGTAAGCCTGATGAATCGGTCAGTAGCCCTTGGTGGCACTTATTTAGTTGCTACCTAACCCAGTGTCTTGAACCTTCGGTCAATACCTCGACCACTGACTGTACCGAATATTTGCTGGCTAAACTGACCTCCCAAATATTATAGGTTCAGTGTCCATACTAGTGATAATAGCAGCTAGTTCCTCGGTAGCCTGATGTCTTAGATTATAGGTCAGTAGTGGTAGTGACTGCAGAACTTAGTTGCTAGCATGAAGGGTGAGTGGTATTCTTGACTGGTCAGGATGCCTCCTTGGTGGATTTTTTTTTATCACATAATGTGTGTGTGGGGGGGGGGGGCATCGTCACCTCCCTCTCTCTGACCTTGGACGCTGGTGCACCGTACTGCTGTGGGTCGGCCATCGTTCATCTGAGTCACCCACTTGTGCCTTGCTTAATGCGATCATTACCTCCATTACCGCCATCATGTGAGCTGAGGGCGAAAAGTTGGATGAAAGTAAAGACGCATCAAGTTTACAGAAAAATATAGAACAAGGTGACAATAAAGGTAGACGTAGCCTTCTCCTTTCCGCGTACCGACAAAATCCAATTGGTCATAATGCTGGCAGTTACTGTGTTTACAACTCGTATACAGATGGATTCACGTAGGATGGAAACTTGTCCCACGAGACAATGATGTGACTTTACCCCCTGATTAGTGTCATCTTGCTCCAGGGAACAGGTAGGTCATCCTCTTCAAAAGGTCAAAGCATCGTACGCTACAGATATAAGTCATGGGGTTCAAGGGACTGTGTTAAAGTGATTTAATTAATTAACTAATTTATTGTTGTCAGGGAGTTATAACATCTGTAGAGATGGGTTAAGAGAATTAATGACAAGCTTCTAAATATTCTTTCTCGGTATTTACATAAGTTCTGTACACGTATGAATGTTATCCACATATACAGTACATACTGTATATACGAGATTTTTCGTTCTCTTATTATTTTTCTTTCTAATTAATCTGTAGCATCAGGTGACAGGCAAGCTCATTGACCTCACCTGAGCCGCATTAGAGCTTCTCTAATGGCAGTAGATTTATTTTTACAAACAATTTTAACTCAGAATACGAGTATTCCAGATAATTACGGAGTGATTTGTTATCCTAACAGCCCCTTATAGTGATGCAGTTTGGTTTAATTTATCTGTCTATCTCTGTTTACTTTTGTCCTATCCGTTTGTCTGTACTCCCACAACATCTATCTGTCTGTCTGTCTGTATATGAAGTCAGGTCTAGTATTCTAGCTTAAGTCATGTACGGAGTCCGAATATCAACAAGACCTCACGTGGCCTCCCCTTACTACCCTGATGACTTAAGCTTTAGGTATCGTAGAGGAAGATAGTGATCAGAGGCCAGGCAGCGACACTCTGAGTGATGGTACTCGTTAGCGCGAAGTAATAACTTGGTTGAGTTACAGCTCGACTTATGTAACTCTGACGCACATAACTAGAAGTCACTAATTGGGTAGTTTGGGTGTCCAGTGTTTACCTATTGTCTTAAGGCGGGGTTGCCAGCAATATTGTCTTAAGGTTAAGGATGGATAATATCTCTGTCTTCCTCGATATAAAGAAATATTTATCTTTTACTTTACTTAAGACCAGTAAGAGTGGGGGTTGTGTTGTGTTCATTACTGGAGTTATTATGTAATACTTAGGTCCTTGGCCTTGTTCACACAGCATATGAACAGCAAGAGGAACACAGGTTTAAATGTAAGGTTCGTCTTCCTGGCCGCCTCCCGCATTGACCTCACCCTTATCCTTCCCGCTACCTTTGAAAGACGTAGGAATCCTTCTTGATGATTGGTCGCCTGCTTTGCCGTTGGTATGTGGGCCGCTTCTATTGCTCGACTTATCCCTTTATCCAGATCTTGGCAGATTATCCCAATTCTTTGCCATTTTGGAAAGTGTCCAAACTTTTCTATATATAGGACAAGTAAATTCTAAGGCCGATGTTGAAGTACGTCGCCTCTATACTCGTACAACCTCTGTTTCAGGCTACGTCCTGATCTCCTTAAACTACGTCTTACTGAAGCCAGACTTTACTTAAGTTAGACCTTACTTAACTAACCTCTAACCAGTTCTACTCTTCTCCTAAAGTTACCTAACTTAACCTCGGCTGATCTATCTATTATCTCTAACATCTAACCTTCTCTTCCATTACAGTAACATAACCCACCGCTAATTTAACCTAACCTAACCAACAGTAATATTTGTATTACATTATTATAAAAAAGGTCAAAGATTAGTAATAACACACAAGAGATCTGATGGCATCGTAAATGAGGTATTGATGACGTCAGCCGTGGGGTTTACATTGCCTCAAAGATAGACCTTTAACAGAGTGCTTTATGTATGTAAATTTTCACCGTTTGATGTATGCAGATTTTTTGTAGGGTTTGATGTATGTGAGTGTATGTGTGTATGTAAATTTAAGTAAACACACACACACATCCCGGTGCTGCCATAGGTACAGTATGGCAACTCACGTCATCAAATAGAGAACGTCGATTACAATAACAATACCTGAAAAATTATGTTAACAAAATTATCAGGAATAAATTACACTAATGGATATGAATAAGAGGAAAATATACAGGAGAGTTAGTAGGTTTTATTGTATAAGCATCACAAAGAATGTTATTACAATGACATTATAATAGAAATTTACTTAAGGTTCTGCATAGATAATGCTGATGTAGTTAAAGTCTCAATAGTGTGTGTATAGGTAAATTTCCTCAACAGGTATGAAAGAAAAGGAGAAATAATAACTGGGAATTAGCCAACCCGGGCACAGGTCAAGCGACCCACAACGGAGCCTGGGGGGCGAAAAAAAAAGAACGGAAAGAAATTGAAAATATAGAAAAAAAGGTTATACTGTATTAATCTACACCACGAAGATGCCGGAAAACCAGCTTTTTAAAGTGAGACAGATTGTAAGAGCATGGAAACACAGAAGAAGGCAAAGCATTCCACAGTTTGGCTGTGTGAGGAAAGAAGGAGGTACTATAACGGGTTATTCTCGTGTGACCGATATCCACAGAGAAATGGTGGGCACCGCGGGCAAGACGTGTGTTACGAACCCACGGCCTTACCGGCGATACACAGGATGCCAAATCCCCTGAACATTGCCCGTTAAAGTACCTGTAAAAGAGAGAGAGAGAGTGAAGCAACATTGCGGCGAAGAGAAAGGGGAGAGAGATTGTCGACTAAAGGAGGAGAGTTAATAAGACGAAATGCCTTTGATTCCACCCTATCTAATTGTTGGACAGAAGAAGAGCCACCCCAGATATGAGAGCAGTACTCCAAGTTAGGACGAATGAATCCCTTATATACTTGGAGCAACTGCTCAGGAGTGAAGTAGCTGCGGCATCTGTACAGCATTCCCAACTTTCGGGAGGCAGCTTTAGTTATACTAAGGATGTGTGATTTCCAGGACATATTGGAGGAAATGGTGAGGCCTAACATATTTATTTCAGAATTTGGGAGGATGATAGCGTCCTGAAATGTAATTGGTGGGAGATCGTCTACTTTACAAAGTGTAATTGGTAAATATTGAGTTTTGTTACTATTGAACTTAACCAAGTTTGTATCTCCCCATTCAGAGATGCTACACAGATCCTCGTTGATAGAAGTAATGATATCAGTTCTAGAAACAGATCTAGTTTGAGAGTTAGGAGGAAGGGGAAAATGTGAGGAAAAGTGAAGAGTAGAATCATCGGCGTAAGAATGGATAGAATTAGTTGTAGTGTGAAGTAAATCATTGACAAAAAGAAGAAAGAGAGTTGGTGAAAGAACAGAACCCTGTGGGACGCCACTATTGGTAGAGAAAGAGCGAGAAATCGATCCCTCGACAACAACTGCCATGGATCGATTCTCAAGGAAACTAGAGATGAGAGAACAAAGTGGGGGAGAGAAACCAAAAGAGGGAAGTTTAGATAGCAAAGACTTGTGCCATACCCTGTCAAATGCTTTGGAGATGTCGAGGGCCACGACAAAAGTTTCCCCATAATCCCTAAGAGAGGATGACCAAAGATGGGTGACGTAGGAGAGCACATCACCAGTAGATCTTGCCTGGCGAAAGCCATACTGGTGATCCGACAAAAGAAGATATTGGAAGCATAATGTGTTGTCTAATGGTAGACCCTGCTGCTATATGGCATCACAAAAATTGTGACCAAGTCCCAGGTTGCTGATCTAACTTTCTGCCTCATTTACACACAATTGCAGGGTCTCAATTGTTTCCCTTACTTTGACAACACAAAATATATATCGTTTCTCACTCTTGATTTGTTTTTGTTTTTTCTCCATTCTTTGCAACCCCCCCCCCCCTCGTCCCCGATGTGGGTGGGTGACCTGTACCTGGGTGGACTAATGAGTAGTTTACCTGCCGGGTATATGACGAGGAAAAGCGAAATAATAACTTGACGTCTTGTGATATGTATCTCTCAACAACGCTAATGTTCCCACACCATCCTACACAAACCTTTGGAATTAGCATATCTAAGAATCCCATTTCCATCACAAGAGACATACACACACACACGACCCGGGAGCGTCAGCAGTGTCTCCTCTTAGTCCCAGGAAACATCAAGGAAATAGCCACCGGGATCCGTACCCTAATGCTTCTATCGTCACTTTGGCTTTTATCTGGTTATTCTTTTGTGGTTAATCATTGTATTTATTCTCAGCCATAAACCATAGATCATCCGTGTCAGTCTGTCACAAAAGGTGAATGAAAGGGAAGGGCTCGAAGTTCAGGATCCCATCTGTGTGATCAACTGAACCTGCTGCAAGGCTCACTTTACCTTGGTCGTCAGTGGAGCGTCTGAAAGAGTATATTATGTTTGTATGTATGGCTGGAGGCATATAAAACACGTGTCTCAAGGCAGTGAAGGAATGGATCTTGTTTACAATGGTAGAAAAGGAAAATTACATCTGTTGTGTGTGTGTGAAAAAGTGTTACATTATAATGGTTTTGGCATCATGGCACAATAAGCGAAAGATTAAATGACGTTTTTCAGATAAAAAATCGAAGAAATGAAAAGGAATTACACAGAAAATGAATCCTTGATATCGCGTCTTCCCTCGACAGGTTGTCATATAGAAGTCACTCTGTCCGTCCGATCTTCCACACAATTTGTAAACAATGACATCAGACGAGCATTGATGAACGTTCCCCAATTTGGGTGTTTCAAGAACTCCTCCCTAACGCCCACGTCTCCGCCGGGCCCTCCCATAGGCCATACCATCAGGCCGGGAACAAGAAGCGTCGCGCGTGAAAACGATTTTCTGTCAATCTGCTTTTATGGAGTCGTGTAAATGGATGGATGGGTGACAAAATGGATGTTCAAGAGACAAGTGTGTAGTTGTAGGAGGATATGTGGTCGTAGAATATGTTGGGGGTATGAGGTCGTAGAATATGTAGGGGGTTATGAGTTATGAGGTAGTAGATATCGGAGAGAATTTGACCCAGCAAGTAAATATCCTGTAATTTTTCTTCTGACGTGTTTGTTGTTTGTATCAGCTCGCTTTCTCTTACCGTGTGCTGTATCCGCACTGCCTCTAACCTAACCTAACCTAACCTAACCTAACCTAACCTAACCTACTTGTCCTCTCTTCCTTCAATACAACTTCTTTATTAATATGGACAGTTGTTTCCACGTCTCTTTTATGACAGGACTCGAACACCCTCAACCCGATGTTGCTGTTATTGGAGTCTGTAGAAGCTTCGGTGCCTAAGGTTGTGTTGTGTCCCTCTTGTGTGTCACCCTCCCCCCTCGTGTGTCACCCTCCCTCTCGGGTGTCACCCTCCCCCCTCGTGTGTCACCCTCCCCCCTCGTATGTCACCCTCCCCCTCGTGTGTCACCCTCCCCCTTGTTTCCCCTCGTGTGTCACCCTCCCCCCTCTTGTGTCACCTCCCCCCTCGTGTGTCACCCTCCCCTCATGTCACCCTCCCTTTCGTGTGTCACCCTCCCCGCGTGTTTCCCCTCGTGTGTCACCTCCCCCTCTTGTGTCCCCTCCCCCCTCGTGTGTCACCCTCCCCCCCTCCATGTCTCCACCCCTCCCTTTCCGTGTGTCCACCCTCCCCCGCGTGTTTCCCTCTTGTGTGTCACCCTCCCCCCTCGTGTCACCCCTACCCCTCGTGTGTCACCCTCCCCTCGTGTTTTCCCCTGTGTGTCACCCTCCCCCCCCCTCGTGTTTCCCCCTCGTGTGTCACCCTACCCCTCGTGTGTCACCCTCCCCTCATGTTTCCCCCCTCGTGTCACCCTCCCTCGTGTGTCCTCTCCCCCTCGTGTCCCCCTCTTGTGTGCCCCCTCCCTCGTGTGTTCCCGCCACCCTCGTGTGTCTCCCCCCCTCGTGTGTCTCCCCCACCTCCCCCTCCAAGTGTCCCCTCCCCTTCATGTGTCCCCCTCCCCTCGTGTTTCCCCTCCCCCTCGTGTGTCCCCCTCCCCTCCGTGTTTCCCCCTCCCCCCTCGTGTGTCCTTGTACAACTCATGTAACTGATAATCATAGCTGTCTCGTGGAGAACTTAACCAAAATATAATAGCAGTATTCAGGTCTGATGGGATCACATTATTAGTGGTTTCCCCGACGTGTATTTCTCATAACTGGATGTTTAATATTTTACATAACTCAATGAAATAACTAACTAACTAACATTCATAAATAACACTAAGTTTACATTAACACTGGACCTTAAGTAGATACATTTACTTAACACCAGTAAAGTAGATGACCTTAGAAAAAATCTGTAGCATTAACTTTGTCTTTTAATTTGTTCTTAGCTAAATGTCTCTAGTTGCGGTAAAGTCTCGGTGTTATTTCTTGACATTATTTCTTACATCTTAAGCCAACCCTTTAGGTACATGATTATTTTTTCATTGACGAGGAATATTTTCATCATAACACCGTATTAATACGCGTGAGGCAATATGTACCAAGAAGATTCATTAATGCTTTACGCTTCTTTAACGCTTCACGCTCCTGGCACCCTGTTGTACCCAAGCCATGATACGTTCTTCACGCTAATGGTAGGAAAAATTAAACCCTTTGAGTGTATTACCTTTACGTAAGTGAATTCTTCGAGTTCTTCATTACCTCCTCTAACACGTGACTCTAATAACACGTGTATGTCTCTTGAGTTATTAAATGTCTTGTTATTTATGTCTGTGATGAGTTGATGCCACTTTTCTTGGGTACTTTTACTCATCATGTCTACCTGTACTTTTTTCCAAGGTATTATTATTTTTTCCATTTCCCACATTACTTTTTTAATATATCTCGTTACTTTTTTCATTGTTCCCATTACTTTCTATCATCTTCCGTCACTTTTCTGAGCTAACTGCAATTTTCTTCATTTCTCCAGTGTCTCTCTCTTCATCGGAGCTTCCTTATGTCACTTTTCATTATAACTCACTGACGTCACTTTATATCAGAACGCAATAGAAGCTACCCAGATTGACCCGTGTACAGAGGAAAGAGTATTGACCACACACACACACACACACACACACACACACACACACACACACACACACACACACACACACACACACACACACACACACACACACACACACACACACACACACACACACACACACACACACACACACACACACAATATTCCTCCATCTATTGTGTGGTGACTAAGTTTCCCTCATTGTCAGGCGGGGCCATTAACTATGTCCCCAGCATGTGTTAAGTAGCAAGGTGGTGGTAATGGTGGGGGGAAGTGATGGTGGTCATAGTGGTGCAGGTAGTGGTAGTAATGATAGTGGTGATAGTGGTTGTGATAATGGTGGTGTTGGTGGTGGTGGTAATAGTGGTGGTGTTGGTGGTGGTAATGGTGGTGGTAATAGTGGTGTTGGTGGTGTTAGTGGTAATTGCGATGTTTGTGGTGGTAATAGTGGTGGTGGAGGTGGTAGTAATGGTAATTGAGCACTCGTCAAGACCTAATAAAACGCGGAGAATAACGTCCGTAGAATTATCGGTGACGCTTTCGCATTGTAACAGCTGGTTTGTTGCTTATCAACTTTCCTCTTTTTCCTTTTCTACTTTTTATATTTCATCCTTCTTTTTTGCCTTTTTTACCAATTTCTTTTAGTTTATTTTTCTGCTTTTTTTTTAAAGATTCAATGGATCGCCTTTTCGTCTATTTCGGATTTTGAAGACCAAACTAAACAAAATCAAGTCCATTAAAATTTTTGGTAAATTTAATCATTTATTTTTTGTTTTTGTAATCTGTTCTTCGCATTCATCAGATATTAAATATAAAATCGTCATTCACTATACATTACACTTCAGGTTTAGCGTCTACTAGTGAGGAAGGAAATCAATACCTTGGCAAACATCTAATTCCAAGAAAAACGACTGCAGCCTTGTCCGTGTGTGTGTGTGTAATCGATCCCTGTGTATCTTGCTGTAGTCTGGTATCTGTGGACATAATGAGTTACCTAGTCTGTTTTTTTCGTGTAATCCGGAATGTAATCTAAACTTAAGTGAACCTGCATCTCGTCTAATCTAAGTGTATTTCATTGTAGTAACCTTCTGGGTGTCGGTAATCCTGTGTGTCGTGTGAATTAATGGGCGGCGTAACTGGGTGTAGCGACCTCCTGGGTGTAGAGCCAACCTTGTCAAATGTGGCCATAATGCCTGAGGCGGAGTCGTACTGTATGTTTGTTCCTTACCCGCCGAGTCACTCCTCGACCCCCAGCGTGATAAAAGGCTCCAGGGAGATTTATTTGTTATGTATGGAAACAACGTAGATTTTGTGATAATTTCTGACAGTAGAAAAAAATTATGATTCAATGTTGTTATTACCGGTCATATAAAGACTAAGATAGAATTATATAATAAAAATACAGGTAAATTTTTTTACCTTTGAAACTAATTAAGGTGAATAAATTATCTTTGCTTCCGTGTATTTCTAAGCTTTATTAACAAACCTCTTTATTCACGTACTCAAGATAGGTCCAAACAAGAGATAATAACTATACAAAAATTATGGAAGGTTAGGTTAGGTTGTTGAAAGGGGAATTATATACCTGTAACACCATTAATTATACTGCTGGTGACCGTGGTTGGTGGGATCAAATTATACCAGTATTTATGTTGCTTCTTGGTTGATATTCCTACACGTTAGTTGTCGACCGTGTAAATCTGGGTGTTATATTTTGTCTCGGGTAAGTGAACGTATGAGAGGGACACACACACACACACACACACACACACACACCACTGAATGAACACTACTGGGGGAAAAATTAATGACTCGTATCCTCATTATCAACAAGTGCGTGCGTGAGTCAGGTAACACGATCTTTTCCTTAGTGGTACAGGGGTCATATATACAGCTTGTGTAACTGATGGCGAATTGTGATAGATGTTGGGTTCATTGCTACTTAGGGGTTTGATTGGCCTCGGTGGCGGGGGAGCAACATTTTTACCTGTACGTAAATTAGAACACGCCAGGTAACATCAGACCAAGGGGAGACAGC
>NW_024715830.1:0-2076 GCF_018991925.1 Homarus americanus | reverse complement strand
TGGTGTGATTAGCATGTGTGACTGTGTATGGGGTGTGTGTGTGGTGTGTGTGTATTTCAAATGAGGATAACATACACTGCCCACATACATTTTGAAGCAATCTCTTGCCGGAAAGTTATTTCGAGCAATTTTCGAGAAATTCGAGCAAGTTTTTGAAGCATTTTTATTGACAATCGTGATAGTCAATTTCTTGACTATTTCGAGCAAGATTATCGGTTCAAAACCCGGTTAATACCATATTTAATGACACGAAGCTTATTTATCGAGTATTTACCTTGGCTATATATAACATAGATCAATAACATTATGTATAAAATGCACAAACAGTTTTTTACGACACACTGAGTATATTATTTGGGTGGTGTTTTGGCGTGTTTGTTTACAAAACACAAGCCCATACAGCCAGTCATTCTCCACACACTAACAACCCTCCCTACTGTAACTACGATAGTTGAACCAGTCTATATTAAACACTCGTTCCTCCTCCTCGCCAGCCACTTACGAGTCCCCAATAGTTTTTCTTCGCTTTCTCTCATTTCTTTTTAATAATAACAATAATACCAAGGATAGCTGCTGCGTCGTCTGCATTGTTGTTGTGATGTTCCGCCTCCCTTCTACTCGCACAGCGGCGTTAACTTTTTTTTCTTGCTGTAGTAACTGAACCAAGAGCCACTCGTGTGACCACATTTGGAAGAAATTACTCGTAATTTCTTGCTCCAAATTAATTGCTCATCAAAGGGATCGTGTGACCGTAACTTAAGTCACCCTTTAAGAAAAACTGTAAATACTGATTCACAAAACTTAAGGATAATTTCTGACTTGGAACCATCGGTGTAGTGCAGAAAACAGTTATTGTATTCTAAAACCTACCCAAGAAATCTTTTACCCACTTACGATATAATTCTTTTCTATTCCATCAATAGATGTTATTTTACTTTTTTATACGTATTTTTATTTTAGTAATTTATAAACTATTTTCTTTATATATTTCATTACCTTTTAGTGTAATGAAGAGAATGAATTACAGAAGGTTTTTATAATTATATTGCGAACAATATTTTTCCTCGCAATAAATAAACAATGACGATGATCTTGTTTACAATATGGAGCTTGATGTCTTACTCCATGTTCGTTTATTACATTTTCTGCCATACCCGACTGTTCTTTTCTTTCTTGTGGTGAAGGTTTTTGACAATTGATATATATATATAAAGTTGAGTTAAGAATAATGACTCTGATATTATAGCCATTAGGTCCTGAATTATAAGTGGTGTCTAAGTGAACAAAACATGTTAGTCAAACAAACGCAGTAGTAAGGGTAGGGAAGAAGGGAGCACATGGGAGTAAGAGGAGGGAGCAGGGAGTAAGGGGTAGGAGTACAGGGAGGAGCAGGGAGTATAAGGGAGTAAGGGTGGGAGACATGAGTATAAGGGAGGTTATGGGAGCAGTGTAGAGAAGGGTGGGAGACAGGGAGAATAAGGGATAAGGGGTAGGGAGCATGGGTGGGAGTAAGGGGTAAAGGGTGGAGGATGTGGTGGATAAAATAGAGTATAAGGAGATATGGGATAATATATATGGGAGTATAGGAGGAAATAAGGAGGATTGGGAGACAGAGAGTATAAGGGGAGGTGGAGCAGGGAGGGAGGGGTGGAGTAAGGGTGAGAGGGGTAGGAGGCAGGTGGGAGGGTGGGTGAAGGGGTGACACAGGAGGTGAGAGTATAAGGGGATAGTGGGAGAAGGGTAGGAGTGCGGTGGGGAGTGGCAAGGGGGAGAAAAGGAGTACATGAAGAAGGGTGATTGATGTGATTACAGGGGAGAAGGGGCAGAGTAAGGGGTGGGAGTAAGGGTGGAATAGCGGGTAGGAGAATAGGGATGAGCAAATGGAAGCGGGTAGAAGCAAGGGTGGGAGTAAGGGCATGAGTAAGGGTAGAAGCAAGGGGTAGGAGGTAGAAGTAAGGGGTAGAAGGAAGGGGTGGGAGCAGGGTGTAAGGAATATAAGGTCCGAATAAGGGTGGAGTAAGGAGTGGAGTGACGCAGTGAAAGAATGTGGGGACAAGAGGGGGTAGAGTAGGTAGG
>NW_024715829.1:0-15906 GCF_018991925.1 Homarus americanus | reverse complement strand
AATCCCCCGATCGAGTATAACAAAGTCCCCTGATCGAGTATCACATGTGATTAATGGCACCAGAGGGACAAAGACAAAAAATGGCAACAATTGCCTTACGTGTGATTAACGGCAGCTGTGTTTTTGAAACAAAAAATGGCAACAATTGCCTTACGTGTGATTAACGGCAGCTGTGTTTTTGAAACAAAAAATGGCAACAATTGCCTTACGTGTGATTAACGGCAGCTGTGTTTTTGAAACAAAAAATGGCAACAATTGCCTTACGTGTGATTAACGGCACCGGTGTGGCAAAAACGAAAAATGGTAACAATTGCCTTACGTGTGATTAACTGCAGCAGCAGTGAGGCAAAAACGAAAAATATCAAGAATCCCCTCACAAAAGATTAACAACAGCAGAGTGGCAAAAAAGAAAAATGGCAACGATTGCCTTACGTGTGATTAACGGCAGCGGTGTAAGTGACCGACTGCGTGGAGACGAGGAGGTAAACGTCGTGGCTGGAAGAGAGAGAATCGTGACATACCAAAGGACATCGCTAAGGGTAAATGAAAGTGATATGGAGGAAGAGTAAATGAAACAAATAAGGAACCGTGAAAGAATATGAAGATATTTTGGGGATTAAAGTGGAAAAAAAAGCTAAGCACAAAGGAAAGTGTTTCAATACTGTTAATTATCATCTAAACTATGTCCCATGAGAGTAGTGACAATACCTGTACACAGACAAGCCTCTTCATTACACGTATCTATCGCTTTAATGTTTTCAAGATATGTTTAATCAGCCTGTTTACATGTGAGGGATGGTTATAATAAGGTATAATTGGACAGGTAAAGTACACAAATTATATAAAACATAACTTCACCAACACTTCACTATAATCTTCATGAGTGATACTGACAATTGTGTGGAACATCACAACTTCCTGTGACATTTATTTATTATATAACTGGTGATGGAGCTTAGGACTTTTATGAATTATGTCTCATATAATATAGATATGGTATAAAAAAATAAATATCACACAAAAACATTTCTAATAGAGGGACATTAAGTTTACTTTCAGTGAAGATCTATCAGTCGCTACACACGGGACTCAGAGCGTGAAAAAGTCTACGGTGGGTGGCAGCCACGTTTCACTTACTCTCGGTAAAAATTCATGTATTATAAATTTAAGGTATCTCTCTATCTCAGCCTGCAGATACTAACGTCATGACCTGGTATATGCTCTCTTTGCCGTATATTTTAAATAAAAAAATAATAAAAAAAAATTTTATATAAAAAAAAAAAAAAATTATATAAAAAAAAATATATTTATATAAAAAAAAATATTTTTATATAAAAAAAAATTATATAAAAAAACTATTTTTATATAAAAAAAAATAATAAACATTTTTATATAAAAAAAACTATAAAAAAAAATTTATATATAAAAAAAAAATATTTTTATATATAAAAAAAAATTTTGATATAAAAAAAAATATTTTTATATAAAAAAAATTTTATATAAAAAAAATTATAAAACAAAATTATATAAAAAATATTTTTATATAAAAAAGAATTTATATAAAAAAAATAAAAAAATTTTATATAAAAAAAAATTATTTTTATATATAAAAAAAAATTTTATATATAAAAAAAATATTTTATATAAAAAAAAATTTATATATAAAAAAAAATTTATAAAAAAACAAATTTATTTTTATATAAAAAAAATAAACAGAAATTTGATATAAAAAACATTTATATAAAAAAAATATTTTTATAACAAAAAAAAAATTTAATATAAAAAAATAAAAAATAAATTATATAAATTTATATAAATATGTGTGAACGGACTGGTTAATTGGACGAGCAGCCGATTCAAGGTTGGTAACTAAACTTGTAACCTTATGTTATATATATGTATGTTTATATGCTGCATTTATTGAATGTATATATTATATATTATATTACTTCTTACGAAATGTGTTAGGCACGATGTGACCGAGAACAGAGAATAAAGAGCCAGCCAGACAGACCGTGTGACTCTTAATTCTCCCATTAAATAACCCAAGATACTACACCTTAAACACACATCAACGTAATAATTAAAAGCTAATACAAATCCTCACTCGATATCCACCTTCAACACACGCCTCCTTCAACCACCCTATATCGACCTTCTTCGTCACACTGGACAATTTCCCATTTTCTGCTAGCTGGACCCATTGTAATAGGCCCCTGTCTCATCAACAGAACGTATTATATAAATGGGTCAATACATCTGATATTATATTCAGATTCACCCCCTGTAACTTTCCACTGTCTATGAGTGAGACATGATATGGACACGTGAGCGGGCAACTCACCCAAGAGGGCGAGACCCATAGCTCAGCATTTCTGTAAGCACGCACTGCCATGCCCTTAAGCTTCAGTAACTCGCCTCAACTCGTATCGTAAGGGCGTGACCTAACGTTTATCGTACATAAACGCCGTCCCTTTCTCATTCACTCCTAGACAGTGAGACTTACGGTTGATATACACTCAGGAATTATATCTACAACCTTTTATAATAAAACAAAGGAACTACCGTTTGGGTTTCGTTACTTAAAACCCAAATATAAATATGTGTGAACGGACTGGTTAATTGGACAAGCAGCCGATTCACCATCCCTAAATTAAAGATCACATGATATGAACGTTTGTTGATTTGTATATGTTATAATTATAGGGAAAGTTTTGCTATACAAGTGTCATGACGCAGATGTCTGGCACAGGTGGGACATGTAATGTAGACATATATAAAAAAACGGTCCGACTAATTACCCAAATGTAGCCGCAATGAAGTCAAATAATGGTCCTAGATGAATAAATCGGACTGCCAATCACTTCTCGACTAGTATTTGGTGTCACAAAGTCTCAAAAATATTGGAAAACTTAATTTAAACTGAGTTAATAGATCGAGTGCATGTACCGATAAAACGCTGACCGCCATGTAACTAGGGGAGACAACTGTTGTCGTTTCTCAGCAAATATTTTTTCTATTCAATTGAATATAATGCTTCACCCTTCAGTTATGTAAACACAAAACAACTAATTTACCTTATGTGTGTTAGGCGGAGGTAGAGTCTCGGTCCTTTTCTTCCAAACTTCGTACCTGTTTCTTCACTTCGTCTTCTTTGCATCTTGAGGTAAAGTGACATAAAAATACTACTCATCTGTGTCGACTACAACACAACACAGACCTTGTTAGTAGAACTGATCCCTAAAGCTGAACATTTTACTGTAATAAGCCTCAGTGTGTCTCACTACCTGAAGTTGGCACCGTTATACGTTTCCAGCACTGGCGGGGCAGGTGTTAGTACACTACAGAGAACATCTAATATCCTCCCCTGACACATCAAGGCTCATGGGTCAACAAATCACAAATATGTGGTTTATGGACCTGTAATACTCTAGAAACTCAAATTAAAAATAATACTAATAATAATAATAATGATGACATTTAATTCTGGATGTTACGTTAATCAGCTAAGCTCAAACAGGTAACTTGCATTTACCTTAACCATTTCTGAAAAAGAAAATATTGTATTAGATATAGAATGTATGTGCGTCCATTAAACAGGCTGCTTTATGAATCATAGTACTAACACAACCAATATTTAACATCTCTACATAATAAGGATTACAAAACACAATTATGTTGTGGTTGCCGAGGTAGTGGTAAGGCTAACTGAAACAATTTTATTGATGTATTAAACAATGTAATGTATTAACTCAGTCACTATCGAGTCTCACCCAAGAGGCATATATCGCTGTTTTCTTCTCTTTATTCAACAGTACATTTCCTTTGATGAATAAAATACAAATATGGTGATGGACAAAAAAATCATGAAAACTGCTTGAGGCAAATCTAAATCTATCCAAAAGTTATCAAATGTCTTTAGTTTTACCTATATATGCTGCCCTACAGCTAGCACACGTAAATTGATAAACGACTGAGGATTGCAGGTATGTGGGTATGGTGTCTTTAATTTTAAAGAATTTCTTAATTGAACTCTGGGTTTTAAAGACTAGTCTAAGAGAAATTTGTGGATAGAATTCATTGAAAAGCTTCTTAAGTTTATTTCTAAGGGTGAAACTGAGTGGGCCTGTGTACGGGATGGTGAGATAGAATATTTAGGGACAGTGTGTATTTGAGGCTGTGTGGGACTAAAAAACCTAATTAGGGTTTTGCCAATGTAAGTGTCTGTAAATCTCTTAGGGAAGCCATTATTAAAGAGTAGTTACTTTATGTATTTTAGTTCAATGTCCAAGTGGAAATAGCTTGAACAGATATTGAAGGCTCTGTTGGTAAGAGTACGTACTAGATTATCTTTGTAATGAAGAGGAATAAAAAATGAAAATTTTGAACTCAAACCAGTGAAAGTTGATTTCTGTATAAGGCTGTCTCGAAACTGTTATGAAGACGGTGGATATTAACATCAAGGAATGAAAGAATATTTTCCTTTTCCAATTCACAAGTAAATTTGATGTTGCCATGTTTCGAATTTAAATAATTTAGGAACATAGGGACGTGATCAATTGATCTGAAAATTAAAAAAGTGTCATCAACAAACCGACGATAGAACAAAGGCTTAAATTGGGGGGGACATTCGGGAAGCCAAAGCTTCTCGTGGTGACAGAGGAAAGCGTTGGCCAACGTGGGACCTAAAGGTGAACCCATAGCAACACCATCACATTGTTTAAAGCTTTGTTATTAAATAAAAACAAACAATCATTTAAAGCTAGTTTTAAAAATTCTTTAAATCTGTAGGAGGGTGTAGAGATGTGTAGGAGGGTGTAAAGGGTGTGCTGAAGATGTGTAAGGATGGATAGGGATGTGTAGGAGGGTGTAGAGATGTGTAGGAAGGTGTAAAGAGGGTGCCGAAGGTGTGTAAGGATGGATAGGGATGTGTAGGAGGGTGTAGGGATGTGTAGGAGGGTGTACAGATAAATTTATGTAACATATTATCAGTTTTGAAGTGACCATCACTAAGGTTTATTGATTTTAATTCCTTAATCAAACTAGCTTCAACCAGAAGTCTTCCTGTGACACAAGATGATTTGAATACTTCTAAGCTTTTTCCCCCAAGTAATGGGATGATTATTACTCCTAACATGAACCAACAGGGCACTGCTAAGGTGTTGTTTGATTCTGAGCTGCAGTGTTTTTCCTGTCTGTCCTACATAATTACAATTACATTTGCTATTACACTTGCTATTTCTTATTAACATATTGGTAATGGTTGAGTCATACATGAAAACAACATTAATATTTGGCAGCTTTAGGGACCGAACTAACGGGACAAATTCATTACGATAGGGCAGAGTCAGAATATTCTTAAGTGTAGGAATTTGTCGGGTTTGAGAGGAATGAAAGGATTATTTAGCCCTTTTAAAACAACGATCAACAAACACAGAAGGATACCCAAGTTTCTGTGCAATGGAACGAATGTGTTTCAATTCATCGTCAATAAATTCAGTCACAAATACGCAGACATCTTAAGAACATAACAGAAAAAACTTACTTTAAAAAATAAGAAAATTTAATTGAAAAATACGTTTATATAATTGGTCCCTTTGTTATTATGATCAAGTAAGCGTTGTAGTTAATATCTAATAAATGTAGTCATTAATTAATTAGAAATTATTTGTTATTATAAGTAATAAGATAATTGATTGATAGATAATAATTGTTAATAATTTAAGTAAAAAATAATAATTATTTCAGTTTTCATTTGACTCAGATGTAAACATGGTGGAGCTTTTGATCCAATAATTCCATTTGTTTATCTCTTAGTTTAGGTCAAGTACAGCCTTGACCCTTAAGACAACTGTGCCTAATGGATTACTCTACGGGACTGTCCATGGATCTTGTTTACGTTACTTGTATCTAACGGGCTTGGTATTGAGGCTGAGAATAAACAACAAGTACTTGGTGGCCCCAGTGCCCTCGTCTCTCCAACAACCTGACACAAATCATTAATGGTTAAAGTTTGATTTTAAAATTAAATAAAACACTAAGTGATACATATCAAAATTTACCTGTTCTCCGTGATTCGTTTTCCGATAATATCAAAGCTTTCCTGAGACTTTTACCACCCCGAAGCGACCAGCCTACAGACTACATATCGTGACCTCAGTAAATCCAGAACATTTTTTACTCATCTCAAACACCTGAACACTCCGTTAAACTACAGCTACATTCAAGTCACATTCTAAAAATAATCGACAAAAACTGAGTTCAAAGTGTGCCCCTGTAGTAAGTTATAATCATTACTTTAACAACACACACCGGTTTTTAAGACCAAACTAATAATTAGTTGGATGAGGAAGAAACTCGCTCTGTTGAACAAGCCGTGGTTACACCTCAGCCACCGTAGCGACCTTCATCCCTTCAGTTAAATATATCAACTTTCTATAAAGAAACTCACTCGTTAACCATAGGTGTAGCGGTCAATAAAATCTCAAAGACTCTTAATGTTTGCCGGAAGGATAGTAATTCAACGAAAAATTCCATAATCACAGCCCGTTTCATCGTCCTTAGATAATCATAAATTTGTCTAATGTAAAATTGTGATTATTATCCATTCATAACCTTCATGTCCATAAACCTAATAGGCAGGGACGGTTTTTCGTTATACACGAGTCAAAACCCCAACAAAACCAGACCTAAACCTACTGTGTGTGTTGGTAAGGTTTAATGTTAGATTTTCTTAATGTTTCTCAATGTAAAGTGTACTGATATAATATTGTATTTGATGTTGTTGCTAGGGGTAGCGGCGAGTCAGACGTATTAACCCATAACAATTTTAATAGCTCTGTGTGCCAATTGTAATAGATGGCATAACACTAACCATACCTAACCAAACCAAAGTTTTAATCATACCTTAATTTAAATTCCTGGCGGAGGGTGAATCAGGTCCTGGCGGAGGGTGAATCAAGTCCTGGTGTAGTTAACTGTGGTGAATACTCTTGTAGTTCCCACATGTTTTAATTGACTTCACTTCAAAAAGGACACTTGGAAAATTCACTACGGTACCTCGTCGTACTTTTAATGTTCACTAGAAAAAGGGGATTCCACGCGTAAATTTTTCTTTAACCTTCAATTAGGTTCACTACCTCCGTTAACACTATTTATTTCCATTAATCCAATCAAGTTATGGGCCCATAACACTTCACTTGGCATCAGTGACAAATATCCTCTAATCTCATTGAGTCACGTCAGGTCACTTCACCTTTTAACCAATATTTCCCATATATTAACACAACACTTCACGTCCAGCACTTCACAACACCGAACACTACAACACTTCACGTTACGAGTCCTCCAGCACTTCACAACACCGAACACTTCCACTTATATCAGTATATAACACCGAAAGAGTATCAAGTTTGTAAGGAAATTGTCAATTAGGTTCACTACCTCCGTTAACACTATTTATTTCCATTAATCCAATCAAGTTATGGGCCCATAACACTTCACTTGGCATCAGTGACAAATATCCTCTAATCTCATTGAGTCACGTCAGGTCACTTCACCTTTTAACCAATATTTCCCATATATTAACACAACACTTCACGTCCAGCACTTCACAACACCGAACACTACAACACTTCACGTTACGAGTCCTCCAGCACTTCACAACACCGAACACTTCCACTTATATCAGTATATAACACCGAGTATCAAGTTTGTAAGGAAATTGTCAAAAATGAAGGAATAATCCACACGTCCATCTTGATCACGACCCGGAGACGAACAGCGAGTCAGATAGTGGCTGTCAGCTGCCCCATACATGTTGCCATATCGCCAAAATTTATTTATTTTTAATTCTCTATCGTATAAATCGTTGTTGATGTTAGAATAATGACGTATATCAATTATATTCTAATTTATCTTATTACTCTAAAATAAAACCTTGGTGACCTTTATTGGAAGTAATAAATAAACTAACGAGCGAACTATCAAACAAGCACTGGAACGACTCTTTACGGTACTTAAACAACAATTCAATAATTATCTTATCACTAATATATTACCGTTACTATGCGAGATTTAAATTACTTTGTAGCAGATTTTAACGAAGACGAAAACAAATAAATAAAATAAAATCAATAAATTAAACACGAAAATGATCGTAAGTCAAGAGAGGCAGTCCACACACCACCTCCTCCTAGGGCCTACGAAAAATAAAACGAGAACTTTTCTTACCCTTTTTCTACAGGTTATTATTAAATTGATACTGAGGTATTTTTTTCCCATTTATTTATTACTTAATCCTATTAGTGTCCACCAGCTAGCTGTGCTTCTTGTAAACAAATATATTTCTGGACTGTATAACAACAGCTGATCTAACCCATTTTCTTTGACTCGATTCATGGCAAACATCACTGAATCTTATTCTTTCGACATCACATTTTATAATTAGGTACTAGCTTGTGTTATTAGTGAATATGCTGTCAAATGGGGCCCCATATCTTGGAGGTGCCTAAGGCCTACCAAAGTCTTAACCCGTCACTGCGTATAAGATAACACACACACACAAAACACTAATGACTGTTGATACGCAGTTTTATTTTGACTTGTTTTTGAGGACACATTTTTTCTGTAATTATCACAACTTTACAAGTGTATTCGATGCTAATTAATTAAACGGTGACGGCGTTATGGCTATAGATCACCGGCGTCAAGAATTACAATAGCTGCATAAAAAGGGAAGCACGTCTGCCATCCTGCGTTCTAATTAGCGGATTTTATATGACGTCATCTTGTACTGATGTTAATTGCGTGTTTTCTTATTACGGTTAACTAGTAATAATGTTAAGGGTTTATGTCAGGAATTCAGTGTTGGTAACGAGACAGTTTTTGTGACGTTTATATTGTGTGTAAGGGCACTAGCGTAGCTAGGGGGGGCGGCTCTTTTGGGTCTGCTCATCACCCATATCTGCAGCTACTGGAGACGTTAATCCATCCCTTTGTATCGGCGGCAAGTTAATCCTTGTCGTATCTGACCTAACACCTGACCCACATCATCACGGCCACGTCATGAGCTACACCCTTGCTATGCGCCCCCCCCCCCCACACACACAACCTGTAACCTGTTGAGGATTAAGGAAACAACTTCAAACAAGTACGCCATCTATCTTGCATTCTTTCCTTGTGGTTTTGATGAGAGGAAGAAGAAGAATAAAAAGGATTGTGTTTTGATGAGAGGAAGGAGAATAAAAAGGATTGTGCTTTAATAAGAGGAAGGTTTTAGGGGTAACTATTATATTTGATCACAGAAAACGTTCCTGGGGAAACTATTATATTTGATTAGTGAACTTTGAGAAAAACGCAAGCGTTAAGTCGCAGCCAATATAATAATTATTGACCTCATAGATCAATTTTATGATTTTCCTATTAAACTAGGTTATATATTGACAGTCTTGATCTGTCCTTCACTGTCGACAAGAGTATTGAAGTAGTTAGGTTGGTTGGTGATATAGAGATGAACCATTAGCCCTGAGGGTGTTTTCTTGGGGCTGTAGTGGATTTCTCCCCAACAAACTGTTTGTCGCTGAGTAGCCGACCCCACGAATTCCCCAGTGTGTGCCTCGTGGTCTGGGTCAACCAGAGCCGCCATACATACATCACGGAGCGGGGGTCAACTACTAAGCCACGCCAACCCCCGCTATTTATGACCTGACCTCGTGGTCATCTCTCTCTTAATACCTCCACCAACCAGCCAGTAACACCTTCTCCTCCTCCGCCTGGCTGGTGGTACTCGCTCCCGCCGGCGAGCATGGCGACCCACAGGCTGGTCCTCCTCTGAGCATCCTCACCAACCAGCTCTCTCTACCCAACGCTTGTAACCATGCTGCCTTCCCAGCACCAAGCTGCATTGTACATCCAATACAACATGTATACAGAGAGCACATTGTGAGTTTCCTTTCTCCATTCCATCCTGAGTGTGAACCAAACATCTCATACCCCACAGGGCTTTTATATGTTAGGGGAGTCCCTCCATGATCCTTGTGTCACTAGAAGGATGATCCCCATCTTTTTTTTCTAGTTTTTATTGTGGGTTTTTATTATAGTTTTGGTAATATTGGATATTTTTGTTATTTCTCAATATATTTCTATTTTGGTTTATTTATTTTGTTTAATTTGTATTTGCTAATTACTAGTTAAAAATAAATAAAAATTTACCAATTGTTCACTCAATTATTTAAATAAATGTATAAGCATTTAATATTTAAGAGTGTGTCACTTTGGTAAGGGAAACTATGTCAAGTCCTGTAAGTGTATTTTACTCTCTCCTCTTTGTCACAGATCGTCTTCTTACTTCACACTCTAGTGCCTCTTGAGTTATTCTAAAGGTATAAACTATATTTACTGTGTTATTACCGTACATATGGTGGTCCTGTACATCCTGCCACTAGGGACAGGTACTGTATTAATATACTTCTCAGTGGACATCTTATGTACTTTAACAGACATCTGTACTGTACAGTTCTGTACTGAACTGTACTATATATATATATATATATATATATATATATATATATATATATATATATATATATATATATATATATATATATATATATATATATATATATTTCATGTAAATCCACAATGACAACGTGGATAAGTTAATCTTGATAAAATCACACGGGAAGATGGAAACAACGGAGTACCTTAGCTTTCGTCTTTATTCAAGACATCTTCAGAGGCAACTGGATTACATGGACAGAGAGAGGCTTAAATATACAGGGTGACCTAAAAACATGAGGTCAGGTCAAAATGATGACATCCACTAATCCCCACACCAACACACACGTAGAGGAGCTTAAGAGAAGGGAGGTGACGTGACTAGCCAAGTCAGGTCAGAAAAAAGGGACCCACAAAATAACTATCATACATCTACATCAAAGGTTTTCAAAGCATTTTTAACCTTGGGCCACTGACAAATAAATTTATGTAACATATTATCAGTTTTGAACTGACCATCACTAAGGTTTATTGATTTTAATTCCATCAATGACTAGCTTCAACAAGAAGTACTTTCTGTGACACAAGATGATTTGAATACTTCTAAGCTTTTCTAAACAATGGGGGTGATTATTATTCATAACATGAACAAACAGGCACTACTTTCAGATGCAGTTCTGATATTATACTTATGTTGTTTTGATTCTGAGCTGCAGTGTTTTCCTGTCTACGGCCTACATAATTACAATTACATTTGCTACATGGAATACAATAAACACTACCATTTACATTCAAACATGGGCTATTCCTTATTAACATATTGGTAATAATTGAGTCATGCTTAGCTCATTAATATTTAGAAGCTTGAGGGGACCGAACTAACGGGACAAATTCATTACGATAGACAGAGTCAAAATATTCTTAAGTGTAGGAACTTGTCGGTTTGAGATGAATGAAGGATTTTTTTAGCCCTTTTAAAGCAACGATCAACAAACACAGAAGGGTACCCAAGTTTCTGTGCAATAGAACGAATGTGTTTCAATTCATCGTCAATAAATTCAGAGTCACAAATACGCAGACATCTTAAAAACATAACAGAAAAAACTGACATTTTGGTAGACTCAAGGTGATTCGATAAAAAGTGAATGAAACTGTCTACCTGTGTGGGCTTTCTATATACCTTAAATTTATAGTTTTTGCCATTTCTCATGATAAGCATATCAAGAAATGGAAGGGATTCATTTATTTTAGGTCACCCTGTATATTTAAGCCTCTCTCTGTCCATGTAATCCAGTTGCCTCTGAAGATGTCTTGAATAAAGACGAAAGCTAAGGTACTCCGTTGTTTCCATCTTCCCGTGTGATTTTATCAAGATATATATATATATATAAGGAGTCTGCAATAGGCCGGTTGGCCTGTGCATGGCAGCTCCTGTCGAGTTACTACCACTCTCTATCCTCCATGAATCTATCTAGTCTCCTTTTAAAACTTTCCAGCGTTCCAGCACTTACAACAAAGTTGCTAAGCTTGTTCCACTCGTCCACCACCCTATTTGTGAACCAGTTCCTTCCTATCTCCCTCCTAAACCTAAACTTACCCAACTTAAATCTGTTGCTTCGAGTCCTATCCTGCTCGGATATTATAAGAACTTTATCTATATCCCCTTTATTGATTCCTTTCACCCACTTAAATACTTCTATCATATCTCCCCGTACTCTTCGTCTTTCTAGGGAATGCAAGTTAAGTTTCTTTAACCTATCCTGATATGGAAGGTTTCTAAGTCCCGGAATCATTTTTCGTCATTCTTCGCTGCACCAACTCTAGTGAATTGATATCCATTCTATAATAGGGGCACCAGAACTGAACCACATAATCGAGGTGCGGCCTGACTAGCGCAAGATATAGTTGCAATAAGACCCTCTGCACTCTTGTAACTTACACTTCTAGATATAAAACCCAATACTGTTTGCCTTATTTTGAACATTAAGGCACCGTTTTCTAGGCCGTAGGTCCGGGCTTACAAGTACCCCTAGGTCTCTTTCACAAGTCTACTTTTCTAGGTTGATGTCAAGGCTGTATACATTGACAGTATTTGTTCTTCCAATATTAAGTACGCTGCACTTGCTGGTGTTGAATTTCATTTGCCATTTTTCAGACCACCCCTGCAGTTTTAGATCCTCCTGTAATGAATTTGCATCCTGCCCTGAAATAATCTGCCGCCCTATTTTGGTGTCATCCGCAAACTTGCTTATGTCAAGACAGCTGAGGCGGACAAGTTCCTCTCCCTCTGGTTCATCTATATTCTGTCTGAACCTGTACACACTTCTAGTGAGTATTGCTGTACTGTGTGGTTATGAGGGCCTGAACTGTCACCATTTATGAGGCTCAAAGCAGTAACAATTTTTACTTGTACTTATCACCATTGCAGCGGAAGAAATACTGTAGGTAAATAATAGACACAATTATACAAATACAAAGTTGATTTAAACATGAATATGAAATTAGAAGAAAGAATTTATTTGTACTAACAGACGAAATCTAGTACTAGGCCCTCAGGCTCAACATACTCACACCATTACTGGGTGGACATATTCAATAACACTTCCAACCCTACTGGGTGGACATACTCAATAACACAACTATTATAGTCACTTAGCACCATAAATACTAGGGCAACTGCCACTACAACACTCAGTCGTCAGGTGTGTTACTCAAGCAACAGCCATGGGGTCCAGCCACCATGGAGTACTATCCGACGAACTCTGGAGATCCCAGTGGATTAATTCCACCACCCAAATAGCCCTACTGAGTGAGACACTCATCCACCAATGATGGGGGCTGGTAGTGGTGTGTGGCTTGGTGATCCGGCGTCACCTCGTGGACCGAGCGTTAGGGCCAGACGAGCCAGCTATGGGGGCTATAGGTAGTCTGAAGTGTCTGACGGCCGGGTCTCACGAAGGTAACTGATCCTACTGGACCTCGGACATCTCCCCAGACATAGTGGATACAACATCCACGCTACAGACACGGCCTAGGCTGCGTTAGGGACCTGTATGGATGAAGGGATGGGCACTTACTAACCGGTGACAACAACATCACGTTTCAGGGGACGTTAAAGACGTAAATATGACTTCACTCAGAACATATCAACTACGTTACTGTAACGCTTGCACAAGCAACTATTAATTGGGTCAAATCACTTAAAGAAGGGCGAATTACAACACAGAGTGGAATGGCATACCTGTATGGATGAAGGGACGGGCACTTACTAACGGTTGAAATGCCCGCGGCGCCCTCACTCAAACTAGGCCAGGGAGTCCAGCTACTCCTATTCCGATGAATTAATTTACGGTACACTCTGACGTTGAAATTGAGACTATGAACTCATTTTCATTCTCTACTATTATCTCAACTACCAATGCTCTGACTCGGCTATCGAAAGCAAAATTAAATTGATTACAAAGGATTGGATGGCAATAGGTCCCAGCATACTAAATCATGATTGTTCCCCAAGCCCCATAGGATATGATGGGACGTCGATCAGTTTTGTGTTGAATTTTATCATGACCAGCTGCTAAAGCTTCCTTCCCCAAGGCCCTGATTGATATAACAATGTTCTGATCGACATAACAAAGGCCCTGACTGAGTATAACAAAGTTCTGAAAGAGTATAACAAAGTCCTGATCTATATAACAGCGCCCTGACTGAGTATAACAGTCCTAATCTAGTATAACACAGTTACCCTGATCGAGTATAACAAAGGCCCTGATCGAGTATCGCACAGGCCCTCATCGAGTATACAGCGTCTTGATTCTATATAACAGCCCTTGATCTAGGCATAACAAAGTCTTGATCGAAAGAGGCAATGTTCTTGATCGAGTTTAACAAAGGGTCTCATCGAGTACATACAGTCCCCTGATCTAGTATAACAAAGGCCCCTGATCGAGTATAACAAAGTCCGCTGACTGGGAGATCTGTAACGGTTTTCTGCAGCGGACTTGGGCCGCGCTCCCACTGGTGCACTTGCACCATTGGCTATTTCTCCTTGATCTTCCTTCTTTTTCGCTCTGGCCTGGGGACCTGCACCCTAGAGGTGTATTCGTCCTTGGGTCCCCCCTGTAACTGTTCATCTCCACTGTAGGAGATTGTGAACACGAAAGGGGGTAGGAGCAGAACTCCCCCCTCCGCCGAGCCTTCCTGGGAAACCGTGATCGTGCGTGTTCCACCTGGGAAGGGGGTCGCAAATCCTTAATCCTCCACCCCTCCCCCGAATAGGTACACTTCAAGTTCACGCCTATAAGTGAGCATTCAGTAACACTAGGGAAATAGGATCCCCTGACGGGGCTTTCGGGACAGTGTTGCGGGAACCACTCTACGACCACTCGACCAACAAGTGGCGGTGGGGAGTGTTGTAATTCTTGTAACAAACTCTGTCCTGGAATAGGTAGGTCTCAAGTCTGAAATCACGCAAGGGTGGCATGTCCACCACACACCCTCTAGAATGAGGGCACACCGGATACGGATACGCTCCCATGAAGGGGGCGTGACTGACGGAAGAAAAAATGAATTAGCAAGACTCCTTACTACAACACTACTGATCAAAATTTCCAACCTTATCACGACCAAGGACTCCTTCATCGCCCTGTGCCTGACTGAGAATGATGTTGACCAACTCCTATCGAACGACAGCACAAGGAAACTGAAGTCCGCGAACTTCGAAGTTGCAATCCCTCCTCAACTCCGAGCGAGGAAGTCAATCGTGATCAAAAAATTAGATAAAGCAATCACTGAAGAATCTAGCGAACAGGAATTGGCATCTGATATAGAAGACAAAAATGAATGGGCCAAGGTGGAGGAAGTTGTCAAGCTGCCCAGACTGCCATCCATGCTGAAAATACGGTTCACTGAAATAGCCATGGCCCAAAAAGCAATCCAGGAGGGACTGTGTCTCTCCTACTACCACGTCAGCAGCAGCCAGGTGGAGCAGGAGGAATTCTTCCCATAACTCCATGCTGGAATTGCTACCAATATTCACACATGGCAACAGACTGCCCTAACAAGGACACCAAGCACTGCTCAGAATGCGGGAATAAGGGGCACACCTTCAGAGAGTGCAAACACAAAGACAACCCCAAATGCCTAAACTGCGAAGGGGATCACAGAACACTGGCTACTCGCTGCCCCATACGAAAAGCGATAGTCAATCAAAAGAAGGAGAAGGAGAGGGAGAAGACACAGGAACAGCAAAACAAGACATACTCAGCTGTAACCAAACTAACCAGAGAAACGACAAGATCCTCGAAAAAGTCGCCACACCACCCCCCGCAAACCAACCTATTGTGCTTCAGCTTGGAAATAATCTTTCCGTAAAAATAATGACATCCATAATCCACGCCCACATCATGAATA
>NW_024715828.1:0-16383 GCF_018991925.1 Homarus americanus | reverse complement strand
AGACCGAGTACTTTATATCGATGACTGCACCTTCGACTATGACAATTTATTTTTGTATTATTATGTTTTCATTTCTTTTTTTGTGTGTGTTTAGTGTCTCTCTCTCTCTCTCTCTCTCTCTCTCTCTCTCAATTATTCCACACGTCTCACTCTTAACACTTTACCTCTTCCTTCCCCTCCAACCGTACTTTTCCTTTCACTTCTTTCCTGCTCTCTGCATCCCACACACACACACACACACATCAACAAGGAACACAACTTCTTATGACAGTTACCCCTTCCAAAAAAAAATATATTGTTTTCTTTCTCTAATAGGAGGGCCAACAGGGGAAGAATGGTAGGACAATGGGAGGGAAGGGGTGGGGTAAAGGAAGGGAGGGGTATGAGAGAGAGAGAGAGTTGGTGCCGTCAGGTTAATCCATCTTTTCAACATTGAATTTTTACAATTTTTTTCCTAACTATTGAAGAGATTTATCGAACAGAGCAATTCAACTCAGTCTGCACCGGAATCAATGATCATTTGCATCTCTTGGCCATCAGACTCCTTCCTTCCACGATAAGTCTTTTTCTTTAGCGATTTTGTTCACTTTTTTGCAAAATGTACAAAAGGCAAAAAGAAAATTAGTTGGAGATGAAGAAATAATTTAGAGTTTGGCTGGTGGCGAGATAGTTCCCCAGACAGACAGACAGACAGACAGACAGGCAGAGAGACAAACAGACAGGCAGACAGACATATCAATCAATTCTCTAAAAAGTTATATAAACGTCGAAGAATATCACATCATATCTACAATCCGAATAGAATGAGACACTTAGCTTAAATACTCCCAAGATCCTATACACAGCATTAATACAGTATACTTCTATGCACAACAGGCAGAATTTACCCTCTCACCTTGCAGCTGGTCACCCTGGGACGAATAGCTTCTCCTTGTTTTGGCTCCTACCCAGCTTGGGACAAGAGAGATATCTTCCTCCTCTAAAACTGAAAGATTTTTTTTTTTTATCCGTATGTGGCTTGTCTTGTTGCCTCACACGTAAGAGAGGAAGAAAGAGGAAGAGGAGGAGGAAGAGAAGGGGGGAAGGAAGGGAAGGAAGAGGGCAAGTAGGAGGAAGAGGAAGAGGAGAAGAAGAAGAAGAAGTAACAGTAGGAGAAAAACGGAGGAACAGGAGGAGGAGGAAGAAGAAGAAACGAAGGAAGAAGAGAAGAAGAAAAAGAGGAAAAAGAGGAAGAAGAAGAAACAGTAGGAGGAAAAGGGGAGGAAGGAAGAAGAAAAAGAGGAATAGAAACAGGAGGGAAAATCAGGTAGAAGAGCAGAATAAGCTAGAAGAAGATGAGGAGAAGGAGGAAAGGAGAAATAGGAAAGAAAAGGAGCGTGCTAGTGGGATCTCTCTTGAAGGACACCTGTATCAATCTCTCTCTCTCTCTCTCTCTCTCGGCGAAATAGGATCGGAATAGGTTCCTTATGAAGTATAATTGATCGGTTCTCCCTATTACTTGGCGGTTTCGAACCTATTGTGAAGTATATATTGATCCTGGGTATTACTTAGTTATAACAAACGCCCCCAACACACCTTAATACATATCCTTCTTGGTCGACACACCCAACACACCTTAATAAATATCCTTCTTGGTCGACACACCCAACACACCTTAATACATATCCTTCTTGGTCGACACACCCAACACACCTTAATACATATCCTTCTTGGTCGACACACCCAACACACCTTAATACATATCCTTCTTGGTCGACACACCCAACACACCTTAATGCATATCCTTCTTGGTCGACACACCCAACACACCTTAATACATATCCTTCTTGGTCGACACACCCAACACACCTTAATACATATCCTTCTTGGTCGACACACCCAACACACCTTAATACATATCCTTCTTGGTCGACACACCCAGCGCACCTTAATACATATCCTTCTTGGCTGACACACACACCCAACACACCTTAATACATATATCCTTCTTGGTCGACACACCCAAACACACCTTATCACATATCCTTCTTGGTCGACACACCCAACACACCTTAATACATATCCTTCTTGGTCAGACACACCCAACACACCTTAATACATATCATTCTCCAATGACACACCAACACACCTTAATACATATATCCTTCTTGGTCGACACAATCAATACACTGCGTATCACATATCCTTCTTACGACACCAACACACCTCAATACATATCCTTCTTGGTCGACACACCCAACACACCTTAATACATATCCTCCTTGGTCGACACACCCAACACACCTTAATACATATCCTTCTTGGTCGATACACCCAACACACCTTAATACATATCCTTCTTGGTCGACACACCCAACACACCTTAATACATATCCTTCTTGGTCGATACACCCAACACACCTTAATACATATCCTTCTTGGTCGACACACCCAACACACCTTAATACATATCCTTCTTGGTCGACACACCCAACACACCTTAATACATATCCTTCTTGGTCGACACACCCAACACACCTTAATACATATCCTTCTTGGTCGACACACCCAACGCACCTTTTTTAACTATCTTCCTATTCTTGAACTAATCTTTACAATCAAACATTTAACAATTTCACTAAGAAACTTCAACAAACTTTCAAGAACTTTTTTTTTCTATTATAATTTTGTTGTTCTCGTACTATAACCTCCAAAGCTTCTTTATTTACACCTTCTCCCTCCTCAGACGCAGCCTGACTGAGTACTGAGCCGTCGTCAAATTCGTACACACTTTAGACAGTTTGAACCTTCGTGAAATCATAATCTAATAGCTTTCTGGGATTTGTTTCTGAAAAATTTTGCTTTATCTCGCCTTAAGAATTCAATTTCTAGAAGTTTCGAATGAGTATTTATCTGTCCAGGGCTGATTACTGCGTCTCTCTCTCTCTCTCTCTCTCTCACTCTCAGAAAGTCATGTCACCTCAATATTGAACTGACAGCATCACTGTTTTTCACTGCTGAGTCAACTAGTTTGTAAACAGATGTGAATAAATGGTGATAGAGATGATGATGGTGATGATGATGATGATGATGATGATGATGATGATGATGATGAAAAACAAGAAGAAAAACAAAATGAAGATCCAAAAGAAAAAAAAACTGAAAATCAAAACACACATCTAATCCTATATATATAAATATATACTTTAGAATATAAAAATTTCCTCAATGTAAATTTATTCTTTAAAAAAATAATCCCCCTTTTTTTAGAAACCTTCGAATAATTATTTTTCCTTCAGTTATAATCTCTTAATAAACGATGTAAATAAAGTTAAATATTTATTTCTTCATAATTAACACTAATTAACGCACCAATACCTTATCCTATCACACTGTAAGGTTATTTTAGAACAAATTTTTAATCTGTTTACGTTTTGTGGAATATATCTCCCTCCCCCCCCCCGCCTGTTTTGGTCTTGTATACAGCGGGTTATTAACGTGTATCATACAAGCTTTGATCTTAGTGATAACAGGTGACCAGAGAAGCAATAAATGTTGTTAAAAATGATCAATAATAAAAGTAGGAAATTCGAGTCTATTGTTTTTATTGTGTGTGTCCTTATACATACATACATACATACATACATACATACATATACTTTATCCCTCTCATGTACTCAGTACCAAGATGACCTGACCTCAAGAATCCATTATTCACCTCATTATAATTAGGTCAAGGTTAATTAAGACCAACATCCACACAGGTAAGTTAATGAGAGTTAATGAGATCGACTCCTATCTGTTGATTATGGTAAATAAATAATGTCCTAACTTGTTAATGCCCTAATTTGTATCTCTACCTGAAGATGTGAGAAAGTATATAACTGATTCTCTTAATAACGACACAAAGGTGGATTGTAAGAGGTCAATGAACACAAGCTACACCTTAATTAGACAGGTGAGAATATATATCTACCTGTGTTACCTTTATGAATGGTTAATGGGGTTAATAACGAATAGAAAAAAAACACATAAAAGGAATCGTTGTCATTATTCCTAGTTAATGGTAAAATAAACGTACAATTCTTGGAGATAATATTGACAAAGTGAATGAAACTATCTCTCAAATGGTTATTAAAGAAAGATAAGATTCTAGTCAGTAACTCGCTCTGTTTAAATGAATAATGTCTCTCATAAGCAAGACATGAATCAGACGTAACTACCCTGTGATTACATTAACAAGCGATAATTAACTCCGGGTAGCTAAGTCTTTTTCTTAAATATTTATATCAATCAAGTACTGTTTTACTACTTGAACGACAGAAGACTTCATTTAAAGGTATAATTAAGCTCTTATTATGTCTAACTTATTTCTATAAACTTACAAATTATTATATACAGTACAAAATTCTTTTATTTTTATTATTTAATTTAACTCCTCATTTAACTCTATCCTAATCAACAATAATTAACTCATATATTCCTATTAATTATCAAGCAATCATCATTTTAAAATTATATTGTTAATTAAAATTGAAACATAAACACAAATTAAGAACATACAAACATACGCTTCTCTTAGTGTAAACATAACAAGATCCCATGTTGAAGAATTACACCGACATCAGAGACCATGTTAAAAAGCCTAAAATATTTTAAATACGATCATTAATTCCTATAATTAGTTAGAGTAATAATTAGCTTTATATATGGAGAATAAAATTATATTGTAGAGTGTTCCTTGGTCATTACTTTACCAATAGGTGTTGGGTATATGTGAGTGGAGGGCGGGCAGGCAGAGTAAGTGAAACGTGGCAGCCTGGGACCGTAGAGTTTTATAGCCTGGGTCCCGGGATGGTTGGTGATGGGTGATGCATCTCTCTCTCTCCTTGTACGTGTGTTTGTGTGTGTGTGTGTATGTGACGTCCAAGGACAGTCTTAGTACCTAATTATGTATCCAGTTAAAGACTTGAGGAATAAGACCACGGGATTACTACCACTACTACCACCACCACCACCTTCCCTCTCCCAAAGACTACCACCACCTCAACCAAATACTACCACTACCACCTCCTTCTCTCAACCATCCCTCGGCTAATCCCTAAGTAATTTCCTACATTACCCAGTTACCACGAGTAAATTTGGTAATGTTTTAGTTTAAAGTATAAAGTAAGATCTTCTATCATTTGTTTTTTTTACGGTTTAAGATGATTACGAGGAAGATTGTGATGGATTGTGTAGTTGGTGATTTGGGATTAACTGGAGATGTTGATGTGTTGTGGGACTTGCGGGAGAGGATTTGGAGGGATTTATGGGGGTTTTATGGGGTTTTGTGGGATTTAGGGGATTTAGGTGCTGGATTTGGTTCGAATTGTGAAGGGATTTTCTTTCTTCGTTTTGAGTTATATTTTGTCTTCATTATGTGAGGACTTTCCCAATGGATTTATTTTTTTTTTATTTGCTTCATTAACAATATTTCCTTCGATAGATTTTCCAAATTTCTTCACGAGCTAAGAATTTCTCACTGGATTTTAAATTTCATCATACCATACGTGTCTAGATTCACATTCCCAAATAATTTCTTAAGTCTCAACAATTTCATTCAGTTTTAACAATAGAAAAAAATACCTCATTACTCTAATATCATTCATATGTAAGAAAATCTTCCACTTGTATATAATTTCTTCTTGTTTATTTCAGGTTTACGTAAAAGATTTGTCCTCAGTACAAATATTTCGCTCTATCTTGTTTAAGCTTACACAAACATACTGTATCTTAACTCAATAAAGCTTTCCTACTTTGTTGTTTGTCCTGGAGGAGGGAAAGAATATCCAGCCAGCTTAGAATTATTGTCGACCCACAACACAGGGATCTAGTTAAGCTGACATAAAGGGAGTAGAGAGAGAGAGAGAGAGAGAGAGAGAGAGAGAGAGAGAAATTGTATGGGCAAAAATAAATATTCACGCCTTTCTCTCTCTCTCTCTCTCTCTCTCACCTGGCTATACCTTGTGTCCGTATGTCTGGTAGTAATTTACAACTCTGTCTTACTACAAACAATTAGTACTCAAAATCGTCACAAACAGTACTCAAGACCACAAAAAGTATTCAAGTCGCCCCAAACAGTACTCAAATTACCACAAACAGTACTCACATCACCACAAGCACAAACACCTACAGTCCCTTGTGCTTCCTCCTGCATTAACATAAAAAAGTTCAGATTTCTTTAATGATGACAATAAATTACCAAAGTTTATTTCCTTGGTTCTTCTGCCTCAATGTACAGCCTTTGTTTGTTGAAGTTTAACTGAGTTGTGGGGAGGGGTGTGGGGAGGGGTGTGGGGAGGGGTGTGGGGGGGAGTGTGGTGTGGTAGAGTTTACTGTGGGGAGTTTACTGTGGTGAATATTGCTTTAACCAACCATTACAAACCACAGCTGTAAATCATTTCAAACCACAACTGTAAACCATTTCAATCCACAGCTGTAAACCATTTCAAACCACAGCTATAAACCATTACAAACCACAGCTGTAAACGCCCAAAATACTGGTTTACACCTAAACAAAACCACACACACACACATTTACACTTTTTTACAACTCAAACACTTTACAACAACAGCGGCTTGACCTGAATCCCGTAGAAGATAAATTACTCTTTTAAAACAACGGATACAAAAAGCATTCTGGATACTAACATTCAACCGGACACGATTACTCTATTGTGACAAATGTTTATATTGTCACAGAGAGCTATCGTACTCAAGTGGATGTATTTAGACAGACAAACACTTAATTCAGATACTAATAAGAGCACTACATTCATACAATCATACTTAAACAGTCAAATACAAGTTGTAGTATGAGTATTCGATCCAAACAAACATGTATACAGTCAAACACCAAACAGTATCCAGGTCAATAATTCCCCCAAAAAACACATTTATAATAGGGTAGGGGAAGTTATATAAACACCTTCACGTTTATATAACCTGGAGTTAATGATTAGTGTAGTGGGTAAGAAATCCAAGATGGCCGACAGAGATGCTTTCGCCTTAAAATTCTTCCCGTTGTCATATATATTGTTAATAAAAAATTTGAATACCATTTTAATTTTGTTTTATTAAATTTAATAAGAATTCTATGTTTTTTTAATATATTTTATTGATATATGAACCTAAAATGGCCTCCGTTTATATGTTATTGACAATATTTTATCATAGTGAAAAATAACCGAATGTATTAGTTACAATTTATGAAATTAAGAATTACAATATAAATTTGTGTGATTTTTGTCCACTTGTGATAATGAAAAGTAATATCTAAAAATAAAATATATTGAATACAGAAATAAAATTAAAAATAAAAAATAAAAAATAGAAACTTACTAAATATTTATATAATAATGATTTACTAAAATACTGTGATAGATATTGGTTATGTTATTAGAGTGTGAGTTGCCTTAAGGTACTTGAGATTAATTGATGTTTTAAAATCAATTGAAGGAAAAGGCCCTTTGCATGATTAATACACACATACACACTATAACATACATACTGTGCACACACAAACATAAAATAACATACACACACAGACACACACACACACACACACACACACCTTTCCCATATGTTACCTTATCCTCCCTCCCCACTATGTCACACAATACTCTCTACCTATCCACCCACACCCTACCCTCCCCCCACCCTCCTACCCTCACCCTACCCTCCCACTATGTCACACACACTCTCTACCCATCCACCCACACCCTGGGCCCCCCTCCCCCACCCTCCCACTCCTTTCACCCCACCCTCCCCCCACTATGTCACACAACACTTCTACCCATCCACCCACACCCCTGCCCCTCCCCCCACCCTCCCACCTCACCCCCCCATGTCACACAATACCCCCACCCATCCACCACACCCCTGCCCTCCCCACCCCCTCCCACCTCACCCCACCCTCCCCACTATGTCGCACACACTCTACCCATCCACCCACACTCTGCCCTCCCCACCCTCCCACCCCCTCACCCTACACCCCCCCCACTATGTCACACAATACGCTCTACCTATCCACCCATACCCTACCCTCCCCCCACCCTCCTACCCTCACCCTACCCTCCCTACCCACTATGTCACACAATACTCTCTACCTATCCACCCACACCCCCTGCCCTCCCCCACCTCCCCACCCTCACCCCACCCTCCCCCCAGGCCACACAATACTTTCACTCCATCCACCCCACACCCCTGCCCTCCCCCCACCCTCCTACCCTCACCCTACCCTCCCCCCACCCCACCCTACTCCCCCCTATCCACCCCGTAACTACATGTGACCTACGCCAGTCTAGCTACACTGTCATTCAAGGATGCACAATGTGAGGAACTAGGCACCTTAGAGTGACCTGAAACCTCCTTAAATAGCCTCTATGTCAAGATGAATTAAGGGTGAGTTTAGTGATAGTTCCATCCTTCTACGATATCGAGTACAAAATGGTCGTAGACAAAGGACAATGACCTCTATGTCAAAGGGAAATTAATGGCGAATTTAGTGTTATTTCGATATTTTTAGTGTAGGTTTAAACGTGCCTGAACCTAGGTAAGAGAAGTAATCCTAAATAACCTCTATATCAGGATGAATTAAAGATCAAAATAGGGTAAAATTTTCTCAGACCAAGACTCAGGTATGCAGTAGTGACGTAAGCAATACTCAAGAACCAAACGTCAAATGAACCTATTGTCAAGAGTGAATAGAGGCGCGTCTTCTTTTAGTACCTGGTGTTGTAGTTACCTGAATGACTGACTCGATGAAGATGGGAGTGCTGTTCAGAGAAAGTTGAAGGGAAAGACGGATAAACATGACACAATGATAAATAGGAGGCAGTAGAGGTGTGATAACGAGACAAGGGAGAATAATGATGGTAGGAAACAATAGAGAAATAGTCTATTGGATCTATTCTTCACTCTTCTTCACCATCATCAGTTTATTCCGCGTGATAAAACTGATTCAGACACAACAACCAATCAGAGAAGCTAATTCAAACACATCAACCAATTAGAGAAGCTAGAACTTATGACGTCACAATGAAGGCGGAATAACCATTCAGAGAAGCTAGCTAGAACTTATGACAACACAATGAGGGTCCAATAACCAATTAGAGAAGCTAGAAATAATGATGTCACAATGAGGGCACAGTAACCAATCAGAGAAGCTAGCTATAACTTATGACGACAAAATGAGGGTGAAATAACCAATCAGAGAAGCTAGAACTTATGACGACACAATGAGGGTGGAATAACCAATCAAAGAAGCTAGAACTTATGACGACACAATGAGGGTGGAATAACCAATCAGAGAAGCTAGCTAGAACTTATGACGACACAATGAGGGAGAAGTTTCTATAATGCCATTCACAAAAACAGAAATTAATGGCATATTAATTCTGTAATTATATTTAAACCTACGATATAAATTCTTAAAACTATATATACGGTAAATAATTCTCTAGATCAGGAGATATAACGAATAATTCCCCCAAAATAGCGTTAGTGAAGGTTGTAAGGTAAATAATAATAAAAGAAATGTATTTGTAGTTGATCTCTCTCTCTCTCTCTCTCTCTCTCTCTCTCTCTCTCTCTCTCTTTCTCTCTCTCTCGGCGAAATAGGATCGGAATAGGTTCCTTATGAAGTATAATTGATCGGTTCTCCCTATTACTTGGCGGTTTCGAACCTATTGTGAAGTATATATTGATCCTGGGTATTACTTAGTTATAACAAAGGCCCCCAACACACCTTAATACATATCCTTCTTGGTCGACACACCCAACACACCTTAATACATATCCTTCTTGGTCGACACACCCAACACACCTTAATACATATCCTTCTTGGTCGACACACCCAACACACCTTAATACATATCCTTCTTGGTCGACACACCCAACACACCTTAATACATATCCTTCTTGGTCGACACACCCAACACACCTTAATACATATCCTTCTTGGTCGACACACCCAACACACCTTAATACATATCCTTCTTGGTCGACACACCCAACACACCTTAATACATATCATTCTTGGTCGACACCCCCAACGCACCTTAATACATATCCTTCTTGGTCGACACACCCAACACACCTTAATACATATCATTCTTGGTCGACACACCCAACACACCTTAATACATATCCTTCTTGGTCGACACACCCAACGCACCTTTTTTAACTATCTTCCTATTCTTGAACTAATCTTTACAATCAAACATTTAACAATTTCTCCATGAAACTTCAACAAACTTTCAAGTACTTTTTTTTCTATTATAATTTTGTTGTTCTCGTACTATAACCTCCAAAGCTTCTTTATTTACTCCTTCTCCCTCCTCAGACGCAGCCTGACTGAGTACTGAGCCGTCGTCAAATTCGTACACACTTTAGACAGTTTGAACCTTCGTGAAATCATAATCTAATAGCTTTCTGGGATTTGTTTCTGAAAAATTTTGCTTTATCTCGCCTTAAGAATTCAATTTCTAGAAGTTTCGAATGAGTATTTATCTGTCCAGGGCTGATTACTGCGTCTCTCTCTCTCTCTCTCTCTCTCTCTCTCTCTCTCTCTCTCTACTCCCTTTATGTCAGCTTAACTAGATCCCTGTGTTGTGGGTCGACAATAATTCTAAGCTGGCTGGATATTCTTTCCCTCCTCCAGGACAAACAACAAAGTAGGAAAGCTTTATTGAGTTAAGATACAGTATGTTTGTGTAAGCTTAAACAAGATAGAGCGAAATATTTGTACTGAGGACAAATCTTTTACGTAAACCTGAAATAAACAAGAAGAAATTATATACAAGTGGAAGATTTTCTTACATATGAATGATATTAGAGTAATGAGGTATTTTTTTCTATTGTTAAAACTGAATGAAATTGTTGAGACTTAAGAAATTATTTGGGAATGTGAATCTAGACACGTATGGTATGATGAAATTTAAAATCCAGTGAGAAATTCTTAGCTCGTGAAGAAATTTGGAAAATCTATCGAAGGAAATATTGTTAATGAAGCAAATAAAAAAAAATAAAATAAATCCATTGATCAATCGGTGCTTCTCCAGGTGATTTCGAATAGAGCTTGAAATGATTGCTTCCAGTAATTTGCCTACTATTGATGTTAGGCTGATTGGGCGGTAGTTAGAGGATAGTGATCTATCCCCCTTCTTGAAAATCGGTATTACATTCGCTATCCTCCAGGATTCTGGTACTACACCTGTTTTTAATGACATGTTAAACAACTTTGCTAAGGGCATACTAAGCTCTTCATTACATTCCTTTAATACTCTGGCAAATATCTCATCGGGACCAGGTGACTTATTAGGCTTTAGTTTGTCTATTTGCTGACTAACATCGTTACTAGTTACTACTATCTCGCTTAATTTGTTTTCTTCACTTTCTCTGAATAGAGTCGGTGCCTCAGGTATCATGTTTAAATTTTCGGTGGTGAAAACTGTTGAAAAATATTTATTCAAATTATTGCTCATTTCTCCGTCGTTATCAGTGAGCTCGCCGGTATCTGACCGTATTGGTCCAATCTTTTCTTGTGTTTTAGTTTGATACATTTGGTAGAATCCTTTGGGGTTTGTCTTTGCCTCCCTTGCTATCCTTACCTCATTATTCCTCTTGGCTTTCCTTATCTCGGTTTTAACCCTACTCGCCAATACCCTATAATAATCCCGGAGGTGAATTTCGCCACGATTTATCCTTCTACCTGTAGCCTTCCTTTGGCCAATGATGTTCTTTAAATAATTATTTATCCATTTAGGGTCATTGTTGTCTGATCTGAGTTTTTTGTATGGTATGTTCTGCCTTTGTGCATTAAGTAACTCACTATTTAAATTGTCGTGGAACTCGGCAATCTCAGATCTCGTTATTAGGTCGGTGTCATCGGTCAGGTTCACAGCCAAGCGTGACACCCCCTCTCTCAGCTGCCTCTTTAAACTGTCAAAGTTTGCCCTTCTGAAATCTGGTACTTTAGTGGAATTTTCCTTACGTCTGCCCTGAAAATCTAACTGGAATCGAATTTCTTTGTGATCGCTGTTTGCAAGTTCGTTCCCTACCTCGACATTGCTAATTAGGTTTTCTCTGTTCGACAGAAATAAGTCCAGTATATTATTAACCCGTGTGGGTTCGGCTATATGTTGACTTAGGAAACAGTCCTGGATCGTCTCGAGAAAATCCTGTGATTCTGAGTTACCCGTAAGGTCAGTCCAATCTATTTGGCCACGGTTAAAGTTGCCTACTATACAGACTTTGTTGTGTATGGAAGCCCTGCGCATTTCATCCCAGATAAGTCGCTCATTGATGCTATCAAGATTGGGGGGTCTATATATTACTCCTGTGAATAATTTTTCCCGACCGTCGCTTAATTCTATCCAAACGTTTCTGTTTTCCTTTCAGTTTTTCATTTCCTTTTTATTTCACTTCAGTATTCCTAAAGAGATCCTATCCGATCAGGGCACCAATTTTACGAGCAATCTTTTCAAACAGGTGATGAAAGACCTCAGTGTGGACCATTGTACATCTTCGGCTTACCACCCACAATCCCAAGGTTGCTTGGAACGGTTCCATCAAACTTTCAAATCAATGCTCAAAAATACTGTATAGAACACCAAAAGGAATGGGATGAAAGCATAGACTTGTTACTCTTTGCCATCAGGGAATGTCCCCAGGAGTCATTGGGTTTCTCCCCGTTCGAGTTACTATATGGGGAGACAAATAAGGGACCCCTTAAAATAGTAAAGGAGCAGTGGTTTGACCTCCATCTATTAAGCTCATAACAGTTCCCAATACATTGACACTTTTAAGGGACAAATTAACTGAAGTCCGAACCATTGCTCAGTCAAACTTAAAAAAGTCCAAGAAAAAATGGGTGAAGTCCCAGCCTAAATTAGTTAAAAGATCATTTTCTCCAGGTGACAAGTGTTACTCTTTCTACCCATTCCAGGCTCTCCCCTTAAAAGCAAGTTTACTGGTCCCTATATAGTTGCTAATAAACTATCTCCTCTCAACTATATAGTCCATACTCTCCTGATGATCGCAGAAAAGATTCACAACTTGTTCACATTAATCTCTGTGGCTTTACCATTCCAGGCAGTCAGAGGAGAAGAATCCCAGAGGCTATAAGTCAACCTGTTATTGCATACGGTTTTGTCAGGGCCGGAGCCGGAGACAGATGACATGGACCTATTGGAGAATTTAGACTTCCCTCTACCTAAAAACCCTGCTAACGATACATACTCAACAACTTGGATGAGTATTTTTCTGTTCTGAATCCATCTCAAGCAAAAGATCTCACTAAGTTATTATCAACATTTCCTAAAGTCACATCAGACCTCCCAGGTTTTTGCAATATACTTAAACATGATATTAAGCTAATCTCGGATGATGTACAACCCATTAGGCAATCAGCCTATCGACTAAATCCACAAAAAAAAGAGATTATGAAAAAGGAGGTAGATTTTTTGTTAAAACATAACTTAGCTGAGCCTAGTACCTCCCCTGGGCTTCACTTGCCTTCTCTTTCCAAAACCCGATGGCACTTTTCGTTTCTGTACCGATTATCGTAAAGTGAACCAGGTCACTGTCTCAGACTCCTACCCTTTACCTTTGATTGAAGATATAATAGACAGCATAGGCTGTGCCAAATTATCAGTACGGTGGACTTATTGAAAGGATATTATCAAGTGGGACTCACGGATGGGGCCAAGCAATCTCGGCATTTATAACTCCATTTTGATTGCTTTTCAATATTTGGTTATGGCGTTTGGCTTTCTAATGCTCGGCCACATTCCAGAGGGCCATCAACTTCCTAATTCAGGACCTAGGTGGGACGTTCGCCTACCTGGATGACCTGGTGTTGGTGTCGGACAGCTGGGACGAACATCTGGGGCGTTTGGAGATACTGTTTGCACGACTGCAAGAGACTGGATTCACCATAAACCTGGCTAAATCTGCTTTTGGCCGGGCCTCAGTGACTTACCTGGGACATATCGTTGGGCATGGTATGGTGAGACCCAAGGACGCAAACGTTAAAGCTATCTTGTCCTTCCCCACTCCAAGGACGAGGAAGGAACTCATGCGCTTCCTTGGGATGTGCGGCTACTACCGTCGGTTCTGCAGTAACTTCTCCAGCGTGGCCGGACCCCTCACAGACCTTACCAGTTCTGCGGTCCCTTATATCTGGAACCAGAAGTGCGACCAGTCTTTCCACCGCCTCAAAGCCTTCCTTGCCTCCAAGCCTGTAGTCCACCCCCCTGACTACACCTCGCCCTTCCATCTGCAAATCGACGCTAGTGGTGTCGGAGTGGGGGCTGTGCTCCTACAACCCGACCCTACCACTGATGTTCTTCACCCTGTGGCATATTACTCCGCCAAGTTGAAAAAACATCAAACCAACTACTCGACCATAGAGAAGGAGGCCTTGGCTCTGGTGTTGGCAATAAAGAAGTTTGAATGTTACCTCCAGTCTTGCCCACAAACAACCCTAGTCTTCACCGACCATAACCCACTCACGTTCATCCAAACCAACAAGACCTCCAACCAGCGAATCCTCCGCTGGGCTCTCCTCACCCAGCCCTATAATCTACAAGTCCGGCACATAAAGGGGGTCGATAACCTGATTGCAGACTCCTTATCCCGAGCTCCAGGGGAAATGCAGCAGCTACTCTCCAGACGCACCAGTTGATCACCTCCTTCGCGCCAGCGCTACGGAGGTCTTTGGAGGGGGGGTGTTACGAACCCCTCCACCCCGCACTACGAACCACGCCATCTATTGTCCTGATCTACCTACCCACCACCACGAGCAACGCCATCTAGGGACGAGACACGTGTATGACTCGTCTTAGTTACCACTCCGAGGTTTCCCTTCTCCATATCCTGGGTTGCGTCACCTCCTCAAAGTCTTCTTTGTCAGCTCCAATTCGAGGAGAGGGACTTGGCTCTGGGAAGTGACCACAGGATCATCTAACCTCTAAACCTACGTGCAGTGACTACCTACCGTCTTCTACAATACTCAGCCTTACTCGTCAGCCATCTCAGCTCCTCACTTAAGTACTTATATTTTGTATTAACTCCCCCACGTCCACTTGCTTCAAGATTGTTTTATGTTGTATTAATATGTATATACTGTTAATGTTTAGGTTAAGTTTGGTTAAGGGTAATTTATAAGCTGAATATTTTGTTAAGGGATTTATGGTACTCTATTATATACAACGATAACTCGCATCCTTTGTCTACCCTTTTATAGTCCGATTGTCTTTGTTTTTTTATTGTTGTTACCTGTTGGGATCTGGGTAGACGTATAACTATATTCTAAATCCCCAACTCGTAACTATATATATATATATATATATATATATATATATATATATATATATATATATATATATATATATATATATATATATAGAGAGAGAGAGAGAGAGAGAGAGAGAGAGAGAGAGAGAGAGAGAGAGATAATAATAATTAATTTATAGTAAATAGAATTTATAATAAAAATACACAATTAAAAATAAAATATAATAATAATGATACAGGTAACAACAACAATAATAATAATAATAAAGTGCTATAAATAATTAAAACAAATACAAAATCGCTAGTGAGAAACAATATATGTATGTTGCCCATCCAAAAAGATTTGGCCGAATTTTGCAAAATGAAAACGGTTTGGCCGATTTGACCATGAGATGGCATGAGTGTTGATCATGAAGCTTATGGTACATCTGACAACCCTGTTCTCAACCCACTTAGTCTTTTCTTCGTAGTTTGACCGCTTGTCCACCTCCTTCGTCGATTTCTTGTCTTCACTCCCATGCAGACTCTTCGCTCTCATCTGACTCAGATCCTTCACTCTCATCTGATTCAGATCCATCGCTCTCATCTGACTTGAACCATCCATCTACATCATCACTGCTAACACTGCTGTCCAAGAATTCGTATTCTAACATTTCCCCATAAAAATCTTCATCACTCTCAGGTGAGACATCATCTTCACTTTCATCCGTGTCATCTAACTCCTTTACCTTTTCATGCTCAGGCGAATCCATCAGCCCTGTTCCATCTAGACAAGGTCGCTTCTCCGCCTCTTCGCCTTCATCTGAGAGGTCTTCAGACCACTTCCACTTGAGAGAGCCAGACAGAGTATCAGTCATTTTGAACCTCTTTACCAAAATGTGTCTGGGGTCAGTAGGTATACAACTTCAAATTTGACCAGTTTTTATGAAAAGGTGTTACATTATATAGTACTATGGTTGGAACTTTGTCAATAGAAAACTTCTGTAGTGGAGACAATAGTGGGGATGTGAAGTGATGATAGTGGGGATGTGGGAGATGATGTGTAGATAGTGGGGATGTGGG
>NW_024715827.1:0-16848 GCF_018991925.1 Homarus americanus | reverse complement strand
GGTTTGATGCTCTTCATTCTTATTTTTCTTTCATTCTTCCATCTCTTCTTCCTCTCTCTCCTCCATCCTATTTCTCCTCACTTCATCCTCTTTTCATCAATCCTTCTCCACCCCTCTCCCTCTGCCCTCTCTTCCCTGCCTCCCTCCTCTTCTCTCCCCCGCCTCTCTCCCTTCCCTGCCTCCCTCCTCTTCCTGCCTCTCCCCCTGCCTCCTCCTCCCTGCCTCTCCTGCCTCCTCTTCCAACTCCTCGCCTGTCTCTACCCGTAGTTAAATCAGATGAAGGCGACAGATGTAATCGCCACGTCTGATTTAAGGTTTTACCCCGTCAACATCAGTTAAGTAACGGGAAAGCTTACACGAGATACTATTATTACCGCGCCAGATCTAACTCAAGTACCAGCAGCAGATACTTACCCTGCCACCAACACTGCTGACTCACCCTTGACACTAAAAGAATTGCCGATTCTCACCCTCAACTTTAACACTGCTGATTAACCTCATACCATCACCGATACAGATTCCACCTGACACCAACATTGTCGGAATCACCGCTACCATCACTGGCAGACCTGCCCCGCCGCCACTGTTGTGACTCCACACTGCCACCAACACTGCCGTCAGATCTACCCCTGCCACCAGTACTGTCAGATTCCCCACCCCGCCACCCAGGATCACAGGCAGGAGTGTTCTGGTGTGTAGTCAATTACACAGAACGGACACCATCCCAGCCAGGGTGATCAGTACATGTAGACGAGAGATGATCATCACACTAGGCAGACTGGAGAGAAAGAAACCCTCAAACAGGAATGAATGATACGAAACTACTCGAAGCAGTCAATGTCTTGGGTCTCTAGGTTGAATATTCAAAACTCAATATTTCAGAGACAAGGCATGATGCGCTGAAACCTATATTGAATGGAGGAGAGACATTCATCCAACCCTCCCCAACTCATTCCTAACTTTTCCTATTTCTCATACCCTTCTGGTGAGGTAAGGTATCAGGCTTCCTTCCCTGAATATCACTCTGCCCCACAGCGATTTTCAACTGCATATGACACTGTGTGTTACATGCTTAATGCTGCCAGCCCAGGCTATTGTTTCAGCTCGCGCGTAAAAAAAAGGTGTGTGTGTGTGTGGTGGTGGATGCTCTTCCACTGCCTTGGCACAGCCATTGACCTACCATCATGACAAAGAAAAGCAAATCTTTGCAAACTTTCAGCACTTTCGCTGTCTCACCAATATTCTTTTTCATTAAACTCCATTAGTGAAGTTGTGAAGACTTGGAAAATTCTCAACGTCGGGGAAGAAAATTCACTCCCCAGTATTTGCTGATTTGTTGGCTGTAGGTCCTTTTCACTGCTGCGTAGCCAACAAGAAGGCTAATGTACGGAGAGAGAGAGAGAGAGAGAGAGAGAGAGAGAGAGAGAGAGAGAGAGAGAGAGCACTACAAAAAAACCATTAACTGGGTGCAGGCCGACGGTAAACCAGTCAGCACAGTTGATTTTAAAAGCATCACAGTCTCCTGGTGCAGGAGAGATCTGTGCTACTGTAGGTTCTTAGGTCGAGTTCTTAGTCACGAAGCAGTACGACGCTCTTAGTGCCAGAGTCAGAAGATCGTTGACCTTATACAAGAGAGTCTCACGTAAGGTGGAGGTAATGAGGTAGAGGTGAATGGCCTCAGCCAGGCCAGAGACCGTCTTGGCAATGTTGGGACAAGATCCCCTCAATGTTATCAACCTGTTGGAGATGTTATCACACCCTCAATGTTATCACTTCATCTTGTAAATGTTATTGAGTCCTATAATGTTGTTGTGTCACCAAGTGTTGCTAGGGACATGGAACTTGCCATAGACAGTGGTCTGTAAGCTTAGCTAACGGGTATGTGGGTATATATATATCTTTACACGCCGCCACTCTTTTCTCACACCCTTTATCTATCTCTCCCATCTCCCACGCACCCCAATTCTATCTGTCCTCTCTCACTCCCACATGACTCCCCACTAGCAACCATCTCTACAGACTCTTTTCTCCCACTCTACCTGAACCCACTTGTACTATATATTATTTGTAAGCGGGCGAATCGCCCGTTCGATGATCACAACACCTCTCATAGTATGCTGAGTGTGTGTGTGTGTAGAGAGAGAGCAGTAATACCACCTGGCTACCACACTGTTTATCTCTACCTGTGCTTTAAAGCGGAAACAGGTGATTATAAATGATCAAAACCACAGAATTACTAATGCAGTAAACTGTTTTGTAATATATACGTAATTATAAAATGCACATTATTCGTGCTTTATAATACTTGCCGTACTAGTACAAGGTATACACTGCATTCCCTTTTCTTTCATTGGTGTTTATAACCGGGTAAATACATCGTTGATATGGTTCTTTGCACTTCATGTGGATGTGACAGCAACCAGATCCAGTGACTGGCTGGTTGTGCATAGGAGGAGAGGGTGTTTGCAAGTCCAGATTAGTGAATAAAATATTATGTAAAATGAGGTTGGCATGTTTGACTGTTTCAAAGGCCAGGGGCGCTGGTGGCTGTCAACAGTGAAGCGGTGGTGGTAAAGCCATATAGCGGTGGGTTGTCATTCATAATTATGGTGGTGGTAGACCGTAAGTCGGTTGTATTATAGTGCACTCCAATATATAACGGCACAATATTAACTATGAATGTTTCCAGTAATATCGAAACTCGAAAATAACAGCCATGTGTTAGTGAAGGTTTAAAAAAATGTATCTTTTAGAAAACAACTTTTTATAAAATCGCCCCCTGAAGTGTAAATTTTTCCATAGTTAATGGATCACTACCTGTGGGCGGTAGTTGGCATTCTATGTTCACAGACCATAGTTCCTCTCTAAAATGATTTTTGATAATACCATAATATTATTACTAAGATTCTCGAAACGAATTTTATTTATGTTTATATCACAAATATATATGCTCGTTTTTTCCATTACGCATTTTCATTGATTTTATATATATATATAGAAAGAGAGTATATATATATATATATATATATATATATATATATATATATATATATATATATATATATATATATATATTATAGAAATACAGATTGCAGTAAATCATACAATGAACTAGAAGTCCTATACTGTAATTGGTTTTTACTGAGTGAGGTGATAAGGAGAGGCAATATTTGACTGTATTTCGATAAGGGTAGAGTTATTAGCAGTATATGGTCTTTGCTGGGGTGTCCTTAGGATTCTGACACGACAATATAAAGAAAATACATAATCACTAAAGAGACCAGCAGAACACGCAGGAGGAAGGGAGGATGTATGTGATGATTATGGAATAAAGATGATATATGATGTCTGAGTGACCTTGGAAAACAACTTTAGTTTAGTATTTTAAGAACATAAGAACACAAGAATGTGGAAGGAATGTACAGGCCTATTGGTCCATACTTAGGTAGTCTGATTTACACTCTGCAACCTTATCGCCCATAATATCCGTCCAACCTATATTTGAAGGTACCCAGCGTGTTCGAGTTAATGATGAAGTTCACAACTTGTTCTTACTTATCCACTATTCTCTTTCCAAACCAACAAGCTTTACTTGGCTCGCGTTCAAATCTAAGTGTCTAATTTAAGTTCCTTGGTATCACTTTGTTTTAACCCTGACTTCCATTTCACACCTCGATACACCCCAGCCATTCTACGCCTCGAGGAAGTGCAAATTAAGATGTTTTATCTGTCTCTGTACTCAAGTAACTCAATGCCCGGATTAGTTTTATTACCTCTGAATGCTTTGTGGATTTTAGATGACCTTCTTTCGTTTCCAAGTTACTTTCTCAAGGAGGTAAATTTAGTAAATATGATAAGGAGGTGGCGTATTTGAAGTACGTTTTACTGAAGGTAAAACTAAAAGTTTTATCTGGCGTTAATATTTCTAAACACAACTTTTTAAATACCAGAGAAGAAAGACAAAAAAGAGATACTATGTCAATGGTAATAATGTTTATTAGATCGCAATCGAACAGCATGTCCAAAGGAAAGATTTCACAGAAAACGTCAAACAGGTAATGCGTCAAGTTTATCAGCCCATCCCTACAGTAAAAGGAAAGTCAGCTTGATCTAAATCAGTGAGATTATCTATGCATGTGGCGAGATACATGAAACGTCCAATTACAGGCTTAGTTAACTTGAATGATACTGAGAGACTTCTACTATTAGTCTTTTATCTCTGGCGCTTTTGTTTCCATCATGATGATAGATTACTGGTGTCCGCTAATTGGTCAGCTGTCAAAGGAACGGAGTTGGTGGAAACAATGCAGGTCCTTCCCGTGAGCCAGGCATCTTCACCTTTTTTACTTCTTCTTTATTCCCTCTTTATTTTCTCCCTTCAACATCCATATCTTCTTTATTATGCATTTCCTCTCATCCTCATCCATCTCTTCGCATTCATTATATTTATTCTTCTCCTTAGGCTGCTTATGTCACATTAATGCCAGCTGTCCAGGTACAACAAGAGAAGCCAAAGTCAAAAAGGAGGGCCTGCAGAGCTGCCATCCCTCCCATCTCTCTGCTTTCTCTCTCACCTCCCACTCACCTCCCCCTCACCTCCCTCCTCCTTCACCTCCCTCGGCCTCCATCAAAGTGTGGGAGGACGACGTAACTACTTTCTTCTATATTTTCCACTAAAATCCTTCCGCTTACCAATTGAACTAATAAGGATCCAGATGTAATTTAAAATGACGTATGTGTGGATGGTGGTTTGATATGTTCTGATGATTTGTAATTATAAGTGTGTGTTTGTTGTGGGTTTAAGTTGGCAGTTTTAATGTGTGATATGAATTAATTAGAATATGCTAGGTTGTTTAAATGTCTTAATCACTTCTGTATGTGTCTTTGGATATACAGTAGTATTAGTTCTGAATAATAATAATGGTTGCCTCGTGAACAAGGTGACTTGCATGACCCAGAATGGAATATCCTGGTTAATGATTGGATAACTTGCCAACTGCGTTGGCTAACCATTAATTTCTTTGAAACAACTATCCGCAAATCGATTAACATCCAGGTCCCTAATTACTGCTGGAGATCCTGTTGGTTTAGGGGCCTTGCTTGCGAGGCTTGGCGACGCTGACTATTGCACTACAGATCGCTCTTGGATATACTTATCACACATGATGAAAGAGTTGCTACATAATGCGAGGTCCGTCATAAGAATAAGAATGGAGGAAATTGCAGCGGGCCTATTGGCCCACACTGAGTAGTCTCATTTACACTAAACCCTTATTGTTCATATGCACCATCCAACCTATGTTTTAGTCATCCAGCGTATTCGAGCTAATGATGATATTTGGAACTTGTTCCACCCGTCCACTACTCTATTTCTAAACCAATGTTTACCTATTTCGCGCGCTTAAATCTAAATTTGTCTAATTTAAACCATTGTTACGAGTTCGCCCTGGTTGATAGTTTGAGTACCTTGTAAAGTCCCCTTGTTCAGCCTCCCGACTTCCATTTATATCCTCATCATATCACCCTCACTCCTAAATCTTTTCACAGTTCGATTTCATAACAATGTTGTACATCTGATATTGGTTTCTTGTTTACATCTCCTAGACTAAGTACTTTACATTTGTCCTCATTAAATTTCATCTGCCATTTTCAGACCATTCGAAAAATTTGTTTAGATCTTCCTGTAGTTTTACGACCCATGTCAGATTTAAGTTATGCCCTATTTTGTGTCGTCAGCAAATTTATTTATGTTGCTATTCACGCCTTTATCCATGTCTCTTATGTATATAATAAATAATAATAGTCCAAGTACTGAGTTTTGGCTACTCCACTAGTGACGTTACTCAATCGAATTTAGTGCCGTTAATGCTTACTCGTTAATGCTTACTCGCTGTTTCCTGTCTTGTAACCACTCCCAATGCCAAGAGCCTCCAATTTTCGTATTTGTTCTTTTCGTGACTTGTCGAAGGCTTTGCTAAAGTCGAGATATACCACATTATAATCATGCCTGTCATCCACTGATTCGAAAATAGCTGAAAAGAATGTTAAAGATTTAGGACATGAACGCCTGCTTGTGAAGCCATGTTGGGAATCATTGATCAACTTGTGCTTCTACCCTGTGAGGGAATGTATTGCCTCTAAACTCAATGAGTCTCACCAATTGATTCTTCTTTCACCCACCAGCCTACTCACACTCCACACCCTCATTGAATTTGGGGGAGGAATTTAACCTACTTGGCACATGTAGGTAAGTTGGGTGGGGGGAATATTTTATATGACTTCGAAATGTTTCAACTGCTCTTTTTTCCATCCATGTTTACAAGTTCCTGGACATTTTTTTTCCAGTTAACAACTCAAATTTTATTTCACCTGGGACAGAAATGCCATGTTTATATTTCTTTTGTTTACAATGAAACGCAAATTTTCATCTGCGGTCTTTTATATTTTGTTTGACACACAAGGAAATACATCATTATGGTCACGGAAGAATGTTTGTTCTTTGTCCATTTCGTCGGTTTAAGCATCACTCTGAACTAGGATGTGACACTTCAATATTCTCAGGTCAGAGAGAGAGAGAGAGAGAGAGAGAGACGTAGTCGTGTACAGTAGATAAATAGGTAAGAGGAGAAAGAGAAGGGGCGCACAAACCCACAAATACCCATTAAAAAACCACCTGCTGTCGGAATAGGGCTGGACGGGCGTGTCAGGAGGCGGGCATTAATTTAATCTGAGATGGATGGAGGCTAATCTCCACCCAGTACCAACGTCCGATGGCCCCTGTTTGTCATCGCGAGTAAAGTGAGCTGTGAGTGACGCTGGGATGGTAGGGTTGTGAGTGTTGCTGCGAGGGGTATTGTGAGCTGGAGTGTTGCCTGGAGGATATTGTGAGCGAGTGTTGCCTGGAGGATAGTTGTGAGCTGTGAGGTTGCCTGGAGATATTGTGAGCTGTGAGTGTTGCCTGGAGGGTGTTGTGAGCTGTCAGTGTTGCCTGGAAGGTATTATGAGCTGTGAATGTTACCTGGAGGGTATTGTGGCTGTGAGTGTTGCTTAGAGGGTATTATGAGATGTGAGTGTTGCCTGGAAGGTATTAGAGCTGTGAGTGTTGCCTGAGGGCATTATGAGCTGTGAATGTTACTGGAGGGGTATTGTGAGCTGTGAGTGTTGCCGAGAGGGTATTATGAGCTGTGAGTGTTGCCCTGGGAAGGTATTATGAGCTGTGAGTGTTGCCTAGAGGGTATTGTGAGCTGTGTGATGGGATGGCATATTGTGTGGTACTGGGATGTCATTGTGTGGTGGTGGGATTAGGATTGTGAGCTGTGTGGGCAATGGGATGTGTATTGTGAGATCTGTGATGCTGGAATGTATGTGGCTGGGATGTATTGTGTGTGTGTACTGGGATGCAATGTGTGGTGCTGGAATGTGTGTGTGGTACTGTGTGTATTGGAGCTGTGTGGTACTGGGATGTGCCAGTTGTGCTGGGATGTATTGTGAGCTGTGGTACTGGGATGTGTCAGTTGTGCTGGTGTGGTCAGAGCTGTGGTACTTGGGAAATGTATTGTGCTGGTGCTGATGTATTGTGAGCTGTGGTACTGGTTTCAGTTGTGCTGGATGTATTGTGAGCTGTGTGGTACTGGATGTACAGTTGTTGGGATGTGTATGAGCTGTGGTACTGGGATGTACATTGTGTTGTGCTGGGATGTATATTGAGCTGTGTGGGACTGGGATGTATTGTCTAGTGCTGGGATATGTATTAGAGCCGTGGTACTGGATGTAATGGTATGGTCTGGGTTGTGTATTGTGAGCTGTGTGGTACTGGATGTGCATTGTGTTGTGCTGGGATGTATTGTGAGCTGTGTGTACTGATGTGCATTGTGTTGTGCTGTGTGTATTGTGAGCGGTACTGGGATGTGTATTGTGTTGTGCTGGGATGTATTGTGAGCTGTGTGGTACTGGAATGCATTGTGTTGTGCTGGGATGTATTGTGAGCTGTGTGGTACTGGGATGTGCATTGTTGGGGATGTATTGTGAGCTGCATTGGATGTACATTGTGTTGTGCTGGGATGTATTGTGAGCTGTGTGGTATGGGATGTGCATTGTGTTGTGCTGGGATGTGTTGTGAGCTGTGGTACTGGGATGTGCATTGGTTGGCTGGGATGTATAGAGCTGTGTGGTACTGGGATGCATTGTGTTGTGCTGGGATGTATTGTGAGCTGTGGGACTGGGATGTGTTTGTCTAGTGCTGGGATATGTATTACGGAGCCGTGTGGTACTGGATGTATTGTATGGTCTGGGTTGTGTATTAGAGCTGTGTGGTACTGGGATGCATTGTGTTGTGCTGGATGTGTATTGTGAGCTGTGTGGTACTGGGATATGTATTGTGAGCTGTGTGGTACTGGGATGCATTGTGTTGGATGTGTATTGTGAGCTGTGTGGTACTGGGATGTGTATTGTGAGCTGTGGTACTGGAATGTGCATTGTGTTGTGGGATGTGTGAGAGCTGTGGTACTGATGCATTGGTTGTGCTGGATGTATTGTGAGCTGTGTGACTGATGTATTGTGAGCTGTGTGGTACTGGGATGTGCACTGTGAGCTATGTGGCACGGGATGGTCAGAGCTGTGTGGTACTGGGATGTGCATTGTTGTGCTGGATGTGTTGGAGCTGTGACTGGGATGTGTATTGTCTTAGTGCTGGGATATGTATTACGAGCCGTGTGTGGTACTGGGATATGTATTGGAGCTGTGTGGTACTGGGATCAGTGCTGGGATGTATGAGAGCTGTGTGGTACTGGGATGTATTGTGAGCTGTGGTACTGGATGTATTGGTTGTGCTGGGATGTGTATTGTGAGCTGTGTGGTACTGGGATGTGTATTGTGAGCTGTGGTACCGGATGTGTATTGTGAGCTGTGTGGTACTGATGTATTGTGTTGTGCTGGGATGTATTGTGAGCTGTGTGGTACGGATATGTATTGTGTTGTGCTGGGATGTGTGAGAGCTGTACCGGATGTGTATTGTGAGCTGGGGACTGGATGTATTGTGAGTCTGTTGTGGGATGTGTATTGGAGCTGTGTGGTACTGGGATGTGTATTGTGAGTGTGGTACTGATGTGTATTGTGAGCTGTTTGGTACTGGATGTATTGTGAGTGTGTGGTACTGGGATGCATTGTGTTGTGCTGGGATGGTATTGTGAGCTGTGTGGGACTGGATGTGTATTGTAGGGATGGGATATGTATTACGAGCCGTGGTACTGGGATGTATTGTGAGCTGGTGGTACTGGAATGCATTGTGTTGTTGGGATGTATTATGAGCTGTGTGGTACTGGGATGTGTATTGTGTTGTGCTGGGATGTGTATTGTGAGCTGTGGGACTGATGTATTGTGAGCTGTGTGGTACTGGGATGCATTGTGAGTCTGGTACTGGGATGTATTGTGAGCTGTGTGGTACTGGGATGTGCATTGGTTGCTGGGATGTATTGTGGGCTGGACTGGGATGTATTGTCTAGTGCTGGATATGTATTGATGAGCTGTGTGGTACTGGGATATGTATTGTGAGCTGTGTGGTACTGGATGCATTGGTTGTGCTGGGATGTATTGTGAGCTGTGTGGCTGGGATATGTATTGTGTTGTGCTGGGATGTATTGTGAGCTGTGGTACTGGGATGTGTATTGTGAGCTGTGTGTGACTGGATGTATTGTGAGCTGTGTGGTACTGGGATGTGCATTGTGAGCGTGGTACTGAGTATGAGTCATATTGGATGCATTGTGTTGGCTGGGATGTATTGTGAGCTGGTGGTACTGAATGTACAGGTTGTGCTGGATGGTGAGGTGTGTACTGGGATGCATTGTGTTGTGCTGGGATGTATTGTGATGGTATGGATGTACATCAGTTGTGCTGGGATGTGTATTGTGACGTGTGGTACTGGATGTGCATTGTGTTGTGCTGATGGTATTGTGAGCTGTGTGGTACTGGGATGTACTGTGGTGCTGGGATGTGTATTGTGAGCTGTGTGGTACTGGGATGTGCATTGTGTTGTGCTGGGATGTGTGTGTGAGCTGTGTGGGGACTGGATGTATTGTCTAGTGCTGGGATATGTATTACGAGCCGTGTGTGCTGGGATGTGTATTGTATGGTCTGGGTTGTGTATTGTGAGCTGTGTGGTACTGGGATGTGCATGTGTTGTGCTGGGATGTGTATTGTGAGCTGTGTGTGGTACTGGGATATGTATTGTGAGCTGTGTGGTACTGGGATGTGCATTGTTGTGCTGGGATGTGTATGTGAGCTGTGTGGTACTGGGATGTGTGTGTGAGCTGTGTGGTACTGGAATGTGCATTGTGTTGTGCTGGGATGTGTGTGTGAGCTGTGTGGGTACTGGGATGTGCATTGTGTTGTGCTGGGATGTGTATGTGAGCTGTGTGGGACTGGGATGTGTGTGAGCTGTGTGGTACTGGGATGTGCATTGTGAGCTGTGTGGTACTGGGATGTATTGTGAGTTGTGTGGTACTGGGATGTGCATTGTGTTGTGCTGGGATGTGTGTGTGAGCTGTGTGGGACTGGGATGTGTATTGTCTAGTGCTGGGATATGTATTACGAGCTGTGTGGTACTGGGATATGTATTGTGAGCTGTGTGGTACTGGGATGTGCATTGTGTTGTGCTGGGATGTGTATTGTGAGCTGTGTGGTACTGGGATGTGTATTGTGAGCTGTGTGGTACTGGGATATGTATTGTGTTGTGCTGGGATGTGTGTGTGGCTGTGTGGTACTGGGATGTGTGTGTGAGCTGTGTGGTACCGGTGTGTATGTGAGCTGTGTGGTACTGGGATGTGCATTGAGTTGTGCTGGGATGTGTGTGTGTGGTACTGGGATATGTATTGTGTTGTGCTGGGATGTGTGTGTGAGCTGTGTGGTACCAGGATGTGTGTGAGGCTGTGTGGGACTGGGATGTGTGTGTGAGCTGTGTTGTGCTGGGATGTGTGTGAGCTGTGTGGTACTGGGATGTGTATGTGAGCTGTGGTACTGGGATGTGTGTGTGGCTGTGTGGTACTGGGATGTGTGTGAGCTGTGGTGCCTGGGATGTGCATTGTGCTGGGATGTGTATTGTGAGCTGTGTGGGACTGGGATGTGTGTTGTATAGTGCTAAGATATGTATTACGAGCCGTGTGGTACTGGGATGTGTATTGTGAGCTGTGTGGTACTGGAATGTGCATTGTGTTGTGCTGGGATGTGTATTATGAGCTGTGGTACTGGGATGTGTATTGTGTTGCTGGGATGTGTATGTGAGCTGTGTGGGACTAGGATGTGTATTGGGCTGTGTGGTACTGGGATGTGCATTGTGAGCTGTGTGGGTACTGGGATGTGTGTGTGAGCTGTGTGGTACTGGGATGTGCATTGTGTTGTGCTGGGATGTGTGTGTGTGAGCTGTGTGGGACTGGGATGTGTATTGTCTAGTGGGATATGTATTCAGGCTGTGTGGTACTGGGATATGTGTGTGAGCTGTGTGGTACTGGGATGTGCATTGTGTTGTGCTGGGATGTGTATTGTGAGCTGTGGTACTGGGATATGTATGTGTTGTGCTGGGATGTATTGGAGGCTGTGTGGTACTGGGATGTGTATGTGAGCTGTGGGACTGGGATGTGTATGTGAGCTGGTGCTAGGATGTGCATTGTGAGCTGTGTGGTACTGGGATGTGCATTGTGAGCTGTGTGGTACTGGGATATGTGTGTTGTGCTGGGATGTGTATGTGAGCTGTGTGGTACTGGGATGTGTGTGTGAGGCTGTGTGGTACCGGGATGTATTGTGAGCTGTGTGGTACTGGGATGTGCATGCGTTGTGCTGGGATGTGTATTGTGAGCTGTGTGGTACTGGGATATGTATTGTGAGCTGTGTGGTACTGGGATGTGCATTGTGTTGTGCTGGGATGTGTATTGTGAGCTGTGTGGTACTGGGATGTGTATGTGAGCTGTGTGGTACTGGGATGTACATTGTGTTGTGCTGGGATGTATATGTGAGCTGTGTGGTACTGGGATGTGCATTGTGTTGTGCTGGGATGTGTATTGTGAGCTGTGTGGTAGGATGTGTGTGTGAGCTGTGTGGTACTGGGATGTGTGTGTGAGCTGTGTGGTACTGGGATGTACGTGTGCTGGGATGTGTGTGTGGCTGTGTGGTACTGGGATGTGCATTGTTGTGCTGGGAGATGTGTGTGGCTGTGTGGGACTGGATGTTATTGTAGTGCTGGGATATGTATTACGAGCCGTGTGGTACTGGGATGTTATTGTATGGTCTGGGATTTGTGTGTAGCTGGGGTATGTGTGATGTGTGCGGGTGTTATTGTAGGCTTGTGTGGTACTGGGATATGTATTGGAGCTGTGTGGTACTGGGATGTGCGTGTGTGCTGGGATGTGTGTGGAGCTGTGGTACTGGGAGATATTGTGGGCTGTGTGGTACTGGAATGTGCATTGTGTTGTGCTGGGATGTTGGTGTTGACTGGGATGTGCATTGTGCTGGGATGTGTGTGTGAGCTGTGTGGGACTGGGATGTGTATTGTGAGCTGTTGTGGTGGGATGTTCATTGGCTGTGGTACTGGGATGTGTGTGGTTTGTGCTGGGATGTACGTGTGTTGTGCTGGGATGTGTTATTGTGAGCTGTTGGGACTGGGATGTGTGTCTGGTGCTGGGTATATGGTGTTGTGGGATATGTTGTGAGCTGTGTGGTACTGGGATGTGCATTGGTTTGTGTATTGTGACTGTGTGGTACTGGGATGTGTTGTGTGGCTGTGTGCTGTATTGCTGGGATGTGTATTGTGAGTGGTACTGGGATGTGTATTGTGGCTGTGTGGTGGGATGTTTGTGAGCTGTGTGTACTGGGATGTGCATTGTGTTGTGCTGGGATGTGTGTGGCTGAGGGTATGTGTGTGCTGGGATGTGTGTGTGTGGTACCGGGATTGTATTGTAGCACTGGATATTTTGTGCTGTGTTGTGCTGGGATGTGTATGTGGCTTGTTATTGGGATGTGTGTTGAGCTGTGTGTTACTGGGATGTATTGTGGCTGTTGGTACGGATGTTATTGTGGCTGTGTGGTACTGATGTATTGTGTTGTGCTGGGATGTGTGTGTGAGCTGTGTTGGGATGTGTGTGTGTATAGTGCTGGGATATGTGTTACGAGGCGTGTGTGTGGTACTGGGATGTGTGTGTGTGTGTGGTACTGGGATGTGCGTTGTTTGTGCTGGGATGTGTGTATGAGCATGGCTGAAGTGTGTGTGTGTTACTGGGGATGTGTATTGTGAGCTGTGTGGGACTGGGGTATTATTGGCTGTGTGGTACTGGGATGTGCATTGTGAGCTGTGTGGTACTGGGATGTGATTGTGTGCTGTGTGGTACTGGGATGTGTATTGTGTTGTGCTGGGATGTTGTGTGAGCTGTGTGGGACTGGGATATTGTCTGTTGCTGGGATATGTATTACAGCTGTGTGGTACTGGGATGTATGTATTGTGGCTGTGTGGTACTGGGATGTGCATTGTGTTGCTATGTTGTGGAGCTGTGTGGTACTGGGATATGTATTGTGTTGTGTGCTGGGATATTGAGCTGTGTGGTATTGGGATGTGTATTGTGAGCTGTGTTGGGACTGGGATGTGTGTGTGAGCTGTGTGGTACTGGGATGTGCATTGTGAGCTGTGTGGTACTGGGATGTGCATTGTGGCTGTGTGGTACTGGGTATGTATTGTGTTGTGCTGGGATGTGTGTGTGTGAGCTGTGTGGTACTGGGATGTATTACGGCATGTGGTACTGGGATGTGTATTGTGAGCTGTGTGGTACTGGGATGTGCATTGTGTTGTGCTGGGATGTGTTGTTGTGAGCTGTGTGGTACTGGGATATGTATTGTGAGCTGTGTGGTACTGGGATGTGCATTGTGTTGTGCTGGGATGTGTATTGTGAGCTGTGTGGTACTGGGATGTGTGTGTGAGCTGTGTGTGGTACTGGGATTACATTGTGTTGTGCTGGGATGTATATTGTGGCTGTGTGGTACTGGGATGTGTATTGTGTTGTGCTGGGATGTGTATTGTGAGCTGTGTGGTACAGGATGTGTGTGTGAGCTGTGGTACTGGATGTGTGTGTGAGCTGTGGTACTGGGATGTGCATTGTGTTGTGCTGGGATGTGTATGTGAGGCTGTGTGTGGCAGGATGTGTATTGTGAGCTGTGTGGTACTGGGATGTGTATTGTGTTGTGCTGGGATGTGTATTGTGAGCTGTGTGGTACTGGGATGTGTGTGTGTGTGCTGGGATGTGTGTTGAGCTGTGTGGTACTGGGATGTGTATTGTATGGTCTGGGTTGTGTGTTGTGAGCTGTGTGGTACTGGGATGTGCATTGTGTTGTGCTGGGATGTGTGTGTGACTGTGTGGTACTGGGATGTGCATTGTGAGCTGTGTGTGTGCTTCGGATGTTATTGTGAGCTGTTTGGTACTGGGATGTGTTGTATTTGTTTTGTTCCTGGGATGTGTATTGTGACTGTGTGGTCTGGGATGTGTATGTGAGCTGTGTGGTACTGGGATGATTTGAACTGTGTGGTACTGGGATGTGTTGTGGCTGTTTGGTACCGGGATTTATTGTGAGCTGTGGTACTGGGATGTGCATTGTGTTGTGCTGGGTTGTGTGTTGTGAGCTGTGTGGTACGGATGTGTGTATTGTGGCTGTGTGGTACTGGGATGTGCATTGTGTTGTGCTGGGTTGTGTATTGTGAGCTGTGTGGTACTGGGATGTGGTAAGCTGTGTGGTACTGAGGATGTATGTGTGAGCTGTGTGGTACCGGGATATGTAGCTGTGGTACTGGGATGTGCATTGTGTTGTGCTGGGTTATTGTGTGTGGCTGTTGGTACCGGGATGTGTGTGTGGGCTGTGTGGTACTGGGATGTGTGTGTGACTGTGTATTGCAGGATGTGTGTTGTGGCTGTTTGGTACTGGGATGTTCATTGTGTTGTGCTGGGTTGTGTATTGTGAGCTGTGTGGTACAGATGTGTATTGTGGCTGTGTGGTACTGGGATGTGTGTGTGAGCTGTTTGGTACTGGGATGTGCATTGTAATCATTTACGCAGGGAATAGAACAGAAAATTTGACAGTAGTGAGGGCTTGTTAAATAATATATAATCAGGAGAAGTTATAGTGAGGAGAGATTCGTTCGTTATATTGAGGAAAGTTATAGTGAGTTAGGAATTATCTTGATCCTTGCGAAGACCCACCCACCACCACTTTGAGATTTAAGATGACCTGGAGAGTTTGAAATGAGACGGGAACAACTCTCCTGATAGATACAACACACAGACCTTCCTCTCCCAACATCTATACTGGAATCTATCTGACACTCACAAACAACATACATAATATTTAGCTTTGTTTCATATAGTATTAACTCATGACCTTTGGTTTATTTAAACATCACAGCACAAATGATTGACGTACTCTGGTTGCATTGACTAAAAGTAGGCACCGGAGCATTTACACAACTCAATTTCAAATAACCAGTAACTCTTCACAGGTTGCATTAATAGGAGGTATATTGATATTGACTACACATCTGTTAAGACACTCTCAATAAACACATAAAGGAAAATTACTGAGTAATTGTTATTTGTCCAAATAAAACCTGTGTGCATAGAAAACAACAATCGGATAACGTAAACATCAAACAATAACAAACTGTTTTGGTCTTCTTTTTTAAAAGCATTCGGTTCTAACTTCATTAGTCATTCACCCTATTCCTTCTCCTTTGTTGGATTGTGGCAGGATTGGCGGTGTTAGTCTTGGCAGTGTGTCAGGTTTGGCAGTATTGTCTGGCTTGGTAGTGTCGGTCTTGGCCGTTGTGGAGGCTTGGCAGTGTGTCGGCTTGGCAGTGTTATACAACGGTAGTTGTCCTGTGTCGCTAACTGTGTGTCGAGGCTTAACAATGTTGCCGGTCTTGGCAGTGTGTCCGCTAGCAGTGTGTCAGGCTTTGGTGGTGTTGGTCGGCAGTGTGTCAGGCTTAGCTAATGTGCCAGTCTTAACGGTGTCCGCTTGGTAGTGTCGGTCTTGGCAGTGTGTCGGAAGCTTGGCAGTGTATCAGCTGCAGTGTGTCAGGCTTGGTCAGTGTCAGTCTTCTGTGTGTCGAGGCTTAACAATGTGCCGGTGGCAGTGTGTCGACGGTATCAGTCTTGGCGTTGTGTCAGGCATGGAAGTCAGGCGCCGTGGTGTCAGGCTCCAGCGTTGCACACTGCGTCGCCTAAAATAACTTTTGTGTCTTTACCCATATAACACCTGTGTCTTTACCTCCATATCACACCTGTCTTCTATCACATATAACACCTGTGTCTTCACCTGTTTATATAACACCTACCCCCACATATACACCTGTGTTTTACTCCTATACCGACCTGTGTATTTTAATTCTCCACATCCTCTTCCTCATATAACTGGTGCTACCATGTTTGTGTGTGTCAGGTAATGGTTATGGTGGAACTATATAACTTTACCACCAACAAGCTGGTTTTATCAAAGTGTTCGCTAGCTTTAAGCCTCGGGGGCGGTGCATCCTGGGTGTTAACTGCATGTGGTTCAATATCATATTTATGGTTGTTTACCTGCACCTTTACTGGATCATTAGGTGCCGGGTGGGTTTATAAGGTGATCCAGGGTGAACACTGAAGTCTGTAAACTGGGTAACGATGTTTTATATATGTGTTTGAGAGGAAGTGGAGTCTTTATAAACCCTATTTAGTTCTTCAAGAGACAGATTATGTCTAAATACTTCCGTCATTTTACCTTCAGTGAGGACGAGGACATTCTATCCGGTAGGTTATGGTACAATTTTGAAGACATTTGGTCACTGTC
>NW_024715826.1:0-16116 GCF_018991925.1 Homarus americanus | reverse complement strand
TGGGGTTGAAAGTGCCCGGCCTCACACCCCGGGTCATGGTGCTGAGGGTGCCCGCCCTGACACCCCTGGCCTGTCACTGAGGGGGTTCACGGCCCTCACACCCCGGGTCATGGACCTAAAGAGGTGCATGGCCCTCACACCTCGGGTCATGGACCTAAAGGGTTGCCCGGCCCTGACGCCCCGGGTCATGTCACTGAAGGGGTGCCCGGCCCTCACACCCCTATTCATGGCACTGAAGGGGTGCCCGGCCCTCATACCCCGGTTCACAGCACTGTAGGGGTGCCCGGCCTTCACACCCCGATTCATAGCACTGATGGGGTGCCCGACCCTCACACCCCGGGTCATGTGAAGTGGTGCCCGGCCTTCACACCCCGGTTCGCAGCACTGTAGGGGAGCCCGGCCTTCACACCCCTTTTCATCGCACTGAAAGGGTGCCCGGCTTTCACATCCCGATTCATGGCACTGAAAGGGTGCCCGGCCCTCAAACCCTGTTTCATGACACTGAAGGGGTGCCCGGCCCTCAAACCCCGGGTCATGGACCTAAAGGGGTTCCCGGCCCTCACACCACGGATCATGGAGTGAAGCGGTGCCCGGCCCACACACCCCGGGTCATGGCACTGAAGGGGTGCCTGGACCTCACACTTCGGGTCATGGTGCTGAAGGGGTGCCCGGCTTTCACACCCCGATTCATGGCACTGAAGGGGTGCCCGGCCCTCACACCCCGGGTCATGGTGCCTGAGGGGTGCCCAGCCCTCACACCCCGGGTCATGGGGTTGAAGTGGTTCCTGCCCTAACACTCTGGGTCATGGTGCTGAAGGGGTGCCCGGCCCTCACACCCCGATTCATTTCACTGAAGTGGTGCCAGACCCTCACTCCCCGGGTCATGTGAAGGGGTGCCCGGCCCTCACACCCCGGTTCGCGGCACTGTAGGGGTGCCCGGATCTCACACCCCGTTTCATGGCACTGAAAGGGTGCAGGGCCCTCACACCCCGGTTCATGACACTGAAGGGGTGCCCGCCCTCACACCCGGGTCATGGCACTGAAGTGGTGCACGGCCCTCACACCCCGGGTCATGGACCTAAAGGGGTGCCCAGCCCTCACACCACGGGTCATGGGGTTGAAACGGTTCCCGGCCCTCACACCCCGGGGTTATGTCACTGAAGGGGTGTCCGGCCCTCACACCCCTGGTTATAGAGCTAAACGAGTGCCCAGCCCTCACACCACGGGTCATGGCACTGAAGGAGTGACAGGCCCTCACTCCCCGGGTCGTGGTGCTGGAGGGGTGCCCGCCCCTCATACCCCGGGTCATGTCACTAAAGGGGTGCCCGGCCCTCACACCCAGGGTCAAGTCACTGCAGGGGTGCACGGCCCTCACACCCCACACCCCGGGTCATGGACCTAAAGGGGTGCCCGGCCTTCACACCCTGAGTCATGGGGTTGAAGCGGTTCCCGGTCCTCACACCACGGGTCATGGAGCTGAAGGGGTGCCCGACCATCACACCCCGATTCATGACACTGAAAGGGTGCCCGGCCCTCACACCCAGGGTTATGTCACTGAAGGGGTGCATGGCCCTCACACCCCGGGTCATGGACCTAAAGGGGTGCCCGGCCCTCACACCCCGGGTCATGGCACTGAAGCGGTGCCCAGCCGTCACACCCCTGGCCATGGCACTGAAGGTATGCCCGGCCCTCACACCCCTGGTCATAGAGTTAAACGAGTGGCCGGCCATCACCCCCCCGGGTCATGGGGCTGGAGGGGTGCCCGCACCTCATACCCCTGGCCATATCACTGAAGGGGTGCCCTCACACCCCGGGTCAGGCATGGAGGGTGCCTGCACCCCACACCCCCAGCCATGTCACTGAAGTGCCTGGCCTCACACTGGTTCATCGCTCTGTAGGGGTGCACGGCCCTCACACCCAGGGTCATAGCTCTAAAGGGGATCCTGGCCCTCACACCCCGTGTCATGTGAAGGGTGCCCGGCCCTCACACTCTGGTTCATAGCTCTGTAGAGGTGCCCGGCCCTCACACCCCGTTTCATGGCACTAAAGGGGTGCCCGGCCCTCACACCCCGGGTCATGGACCTAAAGGGGTGCACGGCCCTCACACCCCGGGTCATGTGAAGGGGTGCCCGGCCCTCACACCCCGGTTCGCAGCACTGTAGGGGTGCCCTGCCTTCACACCCCGTTTCATCGCACTGAAAGGGTGACCGGCTCTCACACCCCGTTTCATGACACTGAAGGGGTGCCCGGCCCTCACACCCCTGTCATGGCACTGAAAGGGTGCATGGCCCTCACACCCCGGGTCATTGACCTAAAGGGGTGCCCGGCCCTCACACCACGGGTCATGGGGTTGAAACGGTTCCCGGCCCTCACACCCCGGGTCATGGTGCTGGAGGGGTGCCCGGCCCTCACACCCCGGGTCATGTCACTGAAGGGGTGCCCGGCCCTCACACCCCGGGCAAGTCATGGCACTGTGCTGTACGGCCTCACCTCGGGTCATGGACCCAAGGTGCCTGGCTCTCCACCACGGGTCATGGGGCTGAATCGGGTGCCCGACCCTCACACCCCGGGTCATGTCACTGAAAGGGTGCCCGGCCCTCATCCCGGGTGATGCCAATGAAGGGGTGCCCAGCTCTCACACCCCCGGTGATTTCACAGAAGGGGTACCTGGCCCTCACACCCCGGGTCATGGTACTGAAGGGGTGCCCCGCCCTCACACCCCGGGTCATGGTGCTAATGGGGTGCCTGGCCCTTACACCTCGGGTCATGTGAATGGGTGCCCGGCCCTCACACCCCGGTTCATAACACTGTAGGGGTGCCCTGCCCCCACACCCCGGCTCATGTCACTTATGGGGTGCCCGGCGCTCAGACTCCGGGTCATGGTGCTGGAGGGGTGCCCGGCCCTGACACCCCGGGTCAAGTGAAGGGGTGCCCGGACCACACACCCTTTTTCAAAGCACTGTATGGGTGCCTGGCACTCACACCCCGGGTCATGGCACTGAAGGGGTGCCCTGCCCTCACACCTCGGGTCATGGTGCCTGAGGGGTGCCCGGCCCTCACACCCCGGGTCATGGGGTTGAAGCGGTTCCCGGCCATCCCACCCCGGGTCATGGTGCTGATGGGGTGCCCGGCCCTCACACCCCGATTCTTGGCATGGAAATCGAGCCCGGCCCTAACACTCTGGGTAATGGTGCTGAAGGGGTGCCCGGCCCTCACACCCCGATTCATTTCACTGAAGTGGTGCCGGACCCTCACACCCCGGGTCATGTGAAGGGGTGCCCGGCCCTCACACCCCAGTTCGCAGCACTGTAGGGGTGCCCGGACCTCACACCCCGTTTCATGGCACTGAAAGGGTGCCCGGCCATCACACCCCGGTTCTTGACACTGAAGGGGTGCCCGGCCCTCACACCCCGGGTCATGGCACTGAAGGGGTGCACGGCCCTCACACCCCAGGTCATGGACCTAAAGGGGTGCCCAGCCCTCACACCACGGGTCATGGGGTTGAAACGGTTCCCGGCCCTCACACCCGGGGTCATGGTGCTGGAGGGGTGCCCGTCCCTCACACCCCCGGTCATGGCACTGCAGGGGTGCCTGGCCCTCACACCCCGGGTCATGGTGCTGAAGGGATGCTAGGCTTTCACACCCGGATTCATGGCACTGAAAAGGTCCCCGACCCTCAAACTCAGGGTCATGGTGTCTGAGGGGTGCCCGGCCCTCACACCCCGGGTCATGTCTCTAAAGGGTGCCCGGTCCTCACACCCCGGGTCATGTCATTGAAGGTGTGCCCGAACTTCACACGCCGGATCATGGTGCTCGAGGTGTGCCCGAACCTCGCACCCCAGGTTATGGTGCTGTTGGGGTGCCCGGCACTCACACTCCGGTTATTGGCACTGAAATCGAGCCCGGCCCTAACACCCTGGATAATGGTGCTGAAGGGGTGCCTGGCCCTCTCACCCCGGGTCATGGCACTGAAGGTGTGCCCGAACCTCACACCCCGGGTCATGGTGCTGGAGGTGTGCCCGAATCTCACACCCCCGGTCATGTCACTGAAAGGGTGTCTGCCCCAAACCCCGGGTCAGCACACAGCGGGGTGCCGCCTGCCCCACACCCCGGCTCATGTCACTTATGGGGTGCCCGGCGCTCACACCCCGGGTCATGGTGCTGGAGGGGTGCCCGGCCCTGACAACCCGGGTCAAGTGAAGGGGTGCCCGGACCACACACCCTTTTTCAAAGCTCTGTATGGGTGCCTGGCACTCACACCCCGGGTCATGGGAATGAAGGGGTGCCTGGCCCTCACACCCCGGGTCATGGTGCTGAAGGGGTTCCCGGCTTTCACACACCGATTCATGGCACTGAAGGGTTGCCCGGCCCTCACACCTCGGGTCATGGTGCCTGAGGGGTGCCCGGCCCTCACACCCCGGGTCATAGAGTTGAAGCGTTTCCCGACCATCACACCCCGGGTCATGGTGCTGATGGGGTGCCCGGCCCTCACACCCCGATTCTTCTCACTGAAATCGAGCCCGGCCCTAATACTCTGGGTAATGGTGCTGAAGGGGTGTCTGGCACTCACACCCCGGCTCATGGCACTGAAGGGGTGTCCGGCCCTGACGCCCTGGGTCATGTCACTGAAGGGGTGCCCGGCCTTCACACCCCGGGTCATGGCACTGAAGTGGTGCCCGGCCGTCACACCCCTGGCCATGGCACTGAAGGTATGCCCGGCCCTCACACCCCTGGTCATAGAGCTAAACGAGTGCCCGGCCCTCACCCCCCGGGTCATGGCACTGAAGGAGGGACCGGCCCTCACACCCCGGGCCAGGGCACTGAAGGAGTGACGGGCCCTCACACCCCGGGTCACGGCACTGAAGGTATGCCCGGCCCTCACACCCGTGGCCATAGAGCTAAACGAGTTCGGCCCTCACACCCCTGGTCATACAGCTAAACGAGTGCCCGGCCTCACCCCCGGGTCATATCATTGAAGGGGTGCCAGGCCCTCACACCCCGGGTCATATCACTGAAAAAATGCCCGGCCCTAACACCCCGGGTCATAGCTCTGAAAGCGTGCCCGGCCCTCATACCCCGGGTCATGGCACTGAAAAGGTGCCCGGCCCTCACACCCCGTGTCATGTGAAGGGGTGCCCGGCCCTCACACTCTGGTTCATAGCTCTGTAGGGGTGCCCGGCCCTCACACCCCGTTTCATGGCACTAAAGGGGTGCCCGGCACTCACATCCCGGCTCATGGCACTGAAGGGTTGCCTGGCCCTGACGCCCAGGGTCATGTCACTGAAGGGGTGCCCGGCCCTCACACCCCTATTCATGGCACTGAAGGGGTGACCGGCCCTCACACCCCGGTTCATGACACTGACGGGGTGCCCGGCCCTCACACTCCGGGTCATGGTGCTGGAGGGGTGCCCGGCCCTCACACCCTGGGTCATGTCACTAAAGGGGTGACCCGCCCTCACACCCCGGGTCATGTCACTGAAGGGGTTCACGGCCCTCACACCCCGGGTTATGGACCTAAAGGGGTGCATGGCCCTCACACCCCGGGTCATGGACCTAAAGGGTTGCCCGGCCCTGACGCCCCGGGTCATGTCACTGAAGGGGTGCCCGGCCCTCACACCCCTATTCATGGCACTGAAAGGGTGCCCGGCCCTCACACCCCGGGTCATGGCACTGAAAGGGTGCACGGCCCTCACACCCCGGGTCATGGACCTAAAGGGGTGCCCGGCCCTCACACCACGGATTATGGGGTTGACGCGGTTTCCGGCCCTCACACCCCGGGTCATGGTGCTGGAGGGGTGCCCGGCCCTCACACCCCAGGTCATGGTGCTGAAAGGGTGCCCGGCCCTCACACTCCGGGTCAGAGTGCTGAAGGGGTGCCCGGCTTTCACACCCCGATTCATGGCACTGAAAGGGTCCCCGGCCCTCACACCCCGGGTCATGGCATCTTTAAAGCGGGTGTACGGCCCTTACACCCCGGGTCATGGACTCCAAAGGGGTGCCCGGCCCCTCGCCAACACGGATCATGGGGGTTGAAGCGGTTCCCGGCCCTACACCCCGGGTCATGGTGTTGACGGGTGCCCGGCCTCACACCCCGGTTCATGTCAATACTGAAGGGGTGCCCGGGCCCCTCAAACCCCGGTTCATGTCACTGAAGGGGTGCCCGGCCCAAACACCAAGGGTTATGGCATTGAAGGGGTGCCCGGCTTTCACACCCCGATTCCTGGCACTGAAGGGGTGCCTGGCCCTCACACCTCGGGTCATGGTGCCTGAGGGGTGCCCGGCCCTCACACCCCGGGTCATGGGGTTGAAGTGGTTCCCTGCCATCACACCCAGGGTCATGGTGCTGATTGGGTTTCCGACCCTCACACCCAGATTCTTGGCACTGAAATCGAGCCCGGCCCTAACACTCTGGGTAATGGTGCTGAAGGGATGCCCGGCCCTCACACCCGGATTCATTTCACTGAAGTGGTGCCGGACCCTCACACCCGGGGTCCTGTGAAGGGGTGCCCGGCCCTCACACCCCAGTTCGCAGCACTGTAGAGGTGCCCGGACCTCACACCCAGTTTCATGGCACTGAAAGGGTGCCGGGCCCTCACACCCCGATTCATGACACTGAAGGGGTGCCCGGCCCTCACACCCCGGGTCATGGCACTGAAGGGGTGCACGGCCCTCACACCCCAGGTCATGGACCTAAAGGGGTGCCCAGCCCTCACACCACGGGTCATGGGTTTGAAACGGTTCCCGGCCCTCACACCCCGGGTCATGGTGGTGGAGGGGTGCCCGTCCCTCACACCCAGGGTCATGGCACTGCAGGGGTGCCTGGCCCTCACACCCCGGGTCATGGTGCTGAAGGGATGCTCGGCTTTCACACCCCGATTCATGGCACTGAAAAGGTCCCCGACCCTCAAACCCCGGGTCATGGTGTCTGAGGGGTGCCCGGCCCTCACACCCCGGGTCATGTCACTAAAGGGGTGCCCGGCCCTCACACCCCGGGTCATGTCATTGAAGGTGTGCCCGAACCTCACACCTCGGGTCATGGTGCTGGAGGTGTGCCCGAACCTCACACCCCGGGTCATGTCATTGAAGGTGTGCCCGAACTTCACACCCCGGGTTATGGTGCTGATGGGGTGCCCGGCCCTCACACCCCGGTTCTTGGCACTGAAATCGAGCCCGGCCCTAACACCCTGGATCATGGTGCTGAAGGGGTTCCCGGCACTCACACCCCGGGTCATGGCACTGAAGGTGTGCCCGAACTTCACACACCCGGGTCATGGTGCTGGAGGTGTGCCCGAACCTCACAACCCGGGTCATGTCACTGAAAGGGTGTCCTGCCCTCAAACCCCGGGTCATGTCATTGAAGGGGTGCCCGGCCCTCCCTGGCAAGATTTCATGGCACTCAGAGGGTTCCAGCCTCCCCACCCTGAGTCATGGTGCTGGAGGTGCCCGGACCTCACAGGTCATAAACACTGGAAGGGTTCAGCCCTCACACTCCAGATCCGCCAGTGCTGGAGGGGTGCAGCCCTCACACCCCGGGTCATGTCACTGAAAGGGTGCCCGGCCCTCATCCCGGGTTATGTCAATGAAGGGGTGCCCAGCTCTCACACCCCCGGTGATTTCACTGAAGGGGTGCCTGGCCCTCACACTCAGGGTCATGGTACTGAAGGGGTGCCCCGCCCTCACACCCCGGGTCATGGTTCTAATGGGGTGCCTGGCCCTTACACCCCGGGTCATGTGAAGAGGTGCCCGGCCCTCACACCCCGGTTCATAACACTGTAGGGGTGCCCAGCCCCCACACCCCGGCTCATGTCACTTATGGGGTGCCCGGCGCTCACACCCCGGGTCATGGTGCTGGAGGGGTGCCCGGCCCTGACCCCCCGGTTCAAGTGAAGGGGTGCCCGGACCACACACCCTTTTTCAAAGCACTGTATGGGTGCCTGGCACTCACACCCGGGGTCATGGCACTGAAGAAGTGCCTGGCCCTCACACCCCGGGTCATGGTGCTGAAGGGGTTCCCGGCTTTCACACCCCGATTCATGGCACTGAAGGGGTTCCCGGCCATCCCACCCCGGGTCATGGTGCTGATGGGGTGCCCGGCCCTCACACCCCGATTCTTGGCACTGAAATCGAGCCCGGCCATAACACTCTGGGTAATGGTGCTGAAGGGGTGCCCGGCCCTCACACCCCGATTCATTTCACTGAAGTGGTGCCGGACCCTCACACCCCGGGTCATGTGAAGGGGTGCCCTGCCCTCACACCCCAGTTCGCAGCACTGTAGGGTGCCCGGACCTCACACCTGTTTCATGCACTGAAGGGTGCTGCCCCACCCTGGATCTGGCGATTAATTAAAGGGGTGCCTGGCCCTCACACCCCGGGTCATGGCACTAAGGCGTACGGCCTCACACCCCGGTTCACATGCACTGCACAGCCTGGCCTCACACCCCTGCTTCAACGCACTGAAAGGTGCCCGGCCGTCACACCCTGGGTTTCATGATTGAGTGCGCCTGGCCCTCACACCCCGGGTCAGGCACTGAAAGGGTGCACGGCCTCACACCCTGGTCAGTGGACCTAAAGGTGCCTGCCCTCACACCATGGATCATGGGCGACGTGTTCCCTGGGCCCTCACACCCTGGGTCATGGTGCTGAGGGTGCCCACCACACCCCGGGTCATGGTGCTGGAGAATGCCCGGCCCTCACACCCCGGGTCATGTCACTGAAGGGGTGCCCGGCCCTCACACCCCGGGTCACGGCACTGAAGGGGTGCCTGGCCCTCACACCCCGGGACATGGTGCTGAAGGGGTGCCCGGGTTTAACACCCCGATTCATGGCACTGAAAGGGTCCCCGGCCCTCACACCCCGGGTCATGGCACTTAAAGGGTGCACGGCCCTCACACCCCGGGTCATGGACCTAAAGGGGTGTCCGGCCCTCACACCACGGATCATGGGGTTGAAGCGGTTCCCGGCCCTTACACCCCGGGTAATGGTGCTGGAGGGGTGCCCGGCCCTCACACCCCGGTTCATGTCACTGAAGGGGTGCCCGGCCCTCACACCCCGGGTCATGGCACTGAAGGGGTACCTGGCCCTCACGCCCCGGGTCATGGTGCTGAAGGGGTTCCCGGCTATCACACCCCGATTCCTGGCACTGAAGGGGTGCCCGGCCCTTACACCTCGGGTCATGGTGCCTGAGGGGTTCCCGGCCCTCACACCCCGGGTCATGGGGTTGAAGCGGTTCCCTGCCATCACACCCCGGGTCATGGTGCTGATGGGGTTCCCGGCCCTCACACCCCGATTCTTGGCACTGAAGTGGTGCCGGACCCTCACACCCCGGGTCATGTGAAGGGGTGCCCGGCCCTCACACCCCAGTTCGCAGCACTGTAGGGGTGTCCGGACCTCACACCCCGTTTCATGGCACTGAAAGGGTGCCAGGCCCTCACACCCCGGTTCATGACACTGAGAGGGTGCCCGGCCCTCACACCCCGGGTCATGGCACTGAAGGGGTGCACGGCCCTCACACCCCAGGTCATGGACCTAAAGGGGTGCCCAGCCCTCACACCACGGGTCATGGGTTTGAAACGGTTCCCGGCCCTCACACCCCGGGTCATGGTGGTGGAGGGGTGCCCGTCCCTCACACCCAGGGTCATGGCACTGCAGGGGTGCCTGGCCCTCACACCCCGGGTCATGGTGCTGAAGGGATGCTCGGCTTTCACACCCCGATTCATGGCACTGAAAAGGTCCCCGACCCTCAAACCCCGGGTCATGGTGTCTGAGGGGTGCCCGGCCCTCACACCCCGGGTCATGTCACTAAAGGGGTGCCCGGCCCTCACACCCCGGGTCATGTCATTGAAGGTGTGCCCGAACCTCACACCCCGGGTCATGGTGCTGCAGGTGTGCCCGAACCTCACACCCCGGGTCATGTCATTGAAGGTGTGCCCGAACCTCACAAGCCGGGTTATGGTGCTGATGGGGTGCCCGGCCCTCACACCCCGGTTCTTGGCACTGAAATCGAGCCCGGCCCTAACACAGTGGATCATGGTGCTGAAGGGGTGCCCGGCAAAAACACCCCGGGTCATGGCACTGAAGGTGTGCCCGAACCTCACACCCCGGGTCATGGTGCTGGAGGTGTGCCCGAACCTCACACCCCGGGTCATGTCACTGAAAGGGTGTCCGGCCCTCAAACCCCGGGTCATGTCATTGAAGGGGTTTCCGGCCCTCACACCCCGATTCTTGGCACTGAAATCGAGCCCGGCCCTAACACTCTGGGTAATGGCACTGTAGGGGTGCCCGGACCTCACACCCCGTTTAATGGCACTGAAAGGGTGCCGGGCCCTCACACCCCGATTCATGACACTGAAGGGGTGCCCGGCCCTCACACCCCGGGTCATGGCACTGAAGGGGTGCACGGCCCTCACTCCCCAGGTCATGGACCTAAAGGGGTGCCCAGCCCTCACACCACTGGTCATGGGGTTGAAACGGTTCCCGGCCCTCACACCCCGGGTCATGTCACTGAAGGGGGTGCCCGGCCCTCACACCCCAGGTCATGTCACTGAAGCGGTTCCCGGCCCTCACACCCCGGGTCATGGCACTGAAGGGGTGCCTGTCCCTCACACCCCGGATCATGGTGCTGAAGGGGTGCCTGGCTTTCACACCCCGATTCATGGCACTGAAAAGGTGCCCGGCCCTCAAACCCCGGGTCATGGTGTCGGAGGGGTGCCCGGCCCTCACACCCCTGGTCTTGTCACTAAAGGGGTGCCCGGCCCTCACACCCCGGTTCATGGGGTTGAAGCGGTTCCCGGCCCACACACCCCGGGTCATGGTGCTGATGGGGTTCCCGGCCCTCAAACCCCGGGTCATGGTGCTGGATGGGTGCCCGGCCCTCACACCCCGGTTCATGTCACTGAAAGGGTTCCCGACCCTCATACCCCGTGTCATGTCACTGAAGGGGTGACCAGCTGTCACACTCCGGATCATGGCACTTAAGGGGTGCCTAGCCCTCACACCCCGGGTCATGGTGCTGAAGGGCTACACGGTCCTCACACCCCGGGTCATGGTGCTGATGGGGTGCCCGGCCCTCATACCCCGGGTCATGGTGCTGGAGGGGTGCCCGACCATTACATCCCGATTCATGGCAATGAAATCGAGCCCGGCCCTCATACCCCGGGTCATGGCACTGAAAAGGTGCCCGGCCCTCACACCCCGTGTCATGTGAAGGGGTGCCCGGCCCTCACACCCCAGTTCACAGCACTGTAGGGGTGCCAGGCCTTCACAACCCATTTCATGGCACTGAAAGGGTGCCCGGCCCTCACACCCCGGGTCATGGCACTGAAAGGGTGCCCAGCCCACACACCCAAGGTCATGTCATTGAAGGGGTGCCCGGCCCTCACACCCCGCGTCATAGCACTGAAAGGGTTCCCGGCCCTCACCCCGTGTCATGTGAAGGGGTGCCCGGCTCTCACACCCCGGTTCATAGCTCTGTAGGGGTGCCCGGTCCTCACACCCCGTTTCATGGCATTAAAGGGGTGCCCGGCCCTCACACCCCAGCTCATGGCACTAAAGGGGTGCCCGGCCCACACACGCCGGGTCATGGCACTGAAGCGTTGCCCGGCCGTCACACCCCTGGCCATGGCACTGAAGGTGTGACCGGCCCTCACACAGCTGGTTATAGACCTAAACGGGTGGCCCTGCCCTCACAACTCGGGTCATGGGGCTGAAAGGGTGCCCGGCCCTCACACCCCGGGTCATGGCACCGAAGGAGTGATCGGCCCGCACACCCCGGTTCATGGCACTGAAAGGGTGTCCGGCCCACACACCCTGCGTCATGTCATTGAAGGGGTGCCCGCCCTTCACACCCCGGGTCATGTCACTGAAAGGGTGCACGATCCTCACACCCCGGGTCACAGCCCTGAAGGGGTGCCCGGCCCTCACACCCCGATTCAGGGCACTGAAATCGAGCCCGGCCCTCACACCCCGGGTCATGGTGCTGAAGGGGTGCCCGGGTCACACCCCGGTTCGCAGCACTGTAGGGGTGCCCGGCCCTCACACCCCGTTTCATGGCACTGAATGGGTGCCCTGCCCTCACACCCCGGTTCATGACACTGAAGGGATGCCCGGCCCTCACACCCCGGGTCATGGCACTGAAGGGGTGCACGGCCCTCACACCCCGGGTCATGGACCTAAAGGGGTGCCCGGCCCTCACACCACGGGTCATGGGGTTGAAGTGGTTTCCGGCCCTCACTCCCTGGGTGATGGTGCTGGAGGGGTGCCCGGCCCTCACACCCCGGGTCATGTCACTGGAGGGGTGCCCGACCCTCACACCCCGATTCTTGGCACTGAAATCGAGCCCGGCCCTAACACTCTGGGTCATGGTGCTGAAGGGTTGCCCCCTCACACCCCAGGTCATGTCACTGAAGGGGTTCCCCGCCCTCACACCCCGGGTCATGGCACTGAAGGGGTGCCTGTCCCTCACACCCCGGGTCATGTCACTGAAGGAGTGCCCGGCCCTCACACCCCGATTCATTTCACTGAAGGGGTGCCTGACCCTCACACCCCGGGTCATGTGAAGGGGTGCCCGGCCCTCACACCCCGGTTTGCAGCACTCTAGGGGTGCCCGGCCCTCCACACCCCGTTTCTTGGCACTGAAAGGGTGCCCAGCCCTCACACTCCAGTTCATGACAGTGAAGGGTGCCCGGCCCCTATTTTACCGCGGGTCATGGCACTGAAGGGGTGCCCGGCCCTCACACACCACCGCAGGTCATGGGGTTGAAGCGGTTCCAGCCCTCACACCCCGGGTCATGGTGCTGGAGGGGTGCCCGGCCCTCACAACCCGGGTCATGTCACTGAAGGGGTGCCCGGCAATCACACCCCAGGTCATGTCACTGAAGGGGTGCCCGGCCCTCACACCCCGGGTCATGGCACTGAAAGGGTGCCTGGCCCTCACACCCCGGGTCATGGTGCTGAATGGGTGCCCGGCTTTCACACCCCGAATCATGGCACTGAAAGGGTGCCCGGCCCTCACACCCCGGATCATGGTGGCTGAGGGGTGCCCGGCCCTCACACCCCCGGTCATGGGGTTGAGCGGTTCCCAGCCATCACACCCCGGGTCATGGTGCTGATGGGGTGCCCGGCCCTCACACCCCGATTCTTGGCACTGAAATCGAGCCCGGCCCTCTCACCCCGGGTCATGGTAAGGGGTGCCCGGCCCTCACACCCCGGTTCGCAGCACTGTAGGGGTGCCTGGCCCTCACACCCCGGTTCATGACACTGAAGGGGTGCCCGGCCCTCACACCCCGGGTCATGGAACTGAAGGGGTGAACGGCCCTAACACCCCGGGTCATGGACCTAAAGGGGTGCCCGGACTTCACACCACAGGTCATGGGGTTGAAGCGGTTCCCGGCCCTCACACCCCGGGTCATGTCACTGAAGGGGTGCCCGGCCCTCACACCCCAGGTCATGTCACTGAAGGGGTTCCAGGCCCTCACACCCCGCGTTATGGCACTGAAGGGGTGCCTGTCCCTCACACCCCGGGTCATGGTGCTGAAGGGCTGCCTGGCTTTCACACGCCGATTTATGGCACTGAAAGGGTGCCCGGCCCTCAAACCCCGGGTCATGGTGTCGGAAGGGTGCCCGGCCCTCACACCCCTGGTCATGTCACTAAAGGGGTGCCCGGCCCTCACACCCCGGGTCATGGTGCTGATGGGGTTCCCGGCCCTCAATTCCCGGGTCATGGTGCTGGAGGGTTGCCCGGCCCTCACACCCAGGGTCATGTCACTGAAAGGGTTCCCCGCCCTCATACCCCGTGTCATGTCACTGAAGGGGTCCCCAGCTGTCACACTCCGGATCATGGCACTAATGGGGTGCCTAGCCCTCACACCCCGGGTCATGGTGCTGAAGGAGCTGCACAGTCCTCACACCCAGGTCATGGTGCTGATGGGTGCCCGGCCCTCATACCCAGGTCATGGTGCTGGAGGGGTGCCCGGCCGTGTCCGATTCTTGGCACTGAAATCAGGCCCAGCCCTCCTTACCCCCGGGTCATGGCACTGAAAAGGTGCCAGGCCCTCACACCCCATGTCATGTGAAGGGGTGCCCTGCCCTCACACTCCGGTTCGCAGCACTGTAGGGGTGCCCGGCCCTCACACCCCGCTTCATGGCACTGAAAGGGTGCCCGGCCATCACACCCCGGCTATTGACACTGAAGGGGTGCCCGGCCCTCACACCCCGGGTCATGGAACTGAAGGGGTGAACGGCCCTCACACCCGGGTCATGGACCTAAAGGGGTGCCCGGCCTTCACACCACGGGTCATGGGGTTGAAGCGGTTCCCGGCCCTCACACCCCGGGTTATGTCACTGAAGGGGTGCCCGGCCCTCACACCCCAGGTCATGTTACTGAAGGGGTTCCCGGCCCTCACACCCCGGGTCATGGAACTGAAGGGGTGCCTGTCCCTCACACCCCGGATCATGGTGCTGAAGGGGTGCCTGGCTTTCACACTCCGATTCATGGCACTGAAAGGGTGCCTGGCCCTCAAACCCCGGGTCATGGTGTCGGAGGGGTGCCCGGCCCTCACACCCCTGGTCATGTCACTAAAGGGGTGCCCGGCCCTCACACCCCTGTTCATGGGGTTGAAGCGGTTCCCGGCCAGCACACCCCGGGTCATGGTGCTGATGGGGTTCCCGGCCCTCAAACCCCGGGTCATGGTGCTGGAGGGGTGCCCGGCCCTCACACCCCGGGTCATGTCACTGAAAGGGTTCCCGGCCCTCATACCCCGTGTCATGTCACTGAAGGGGTCCCCAGCTGTCACACTCCGGATCATGGCACAAAAGGGGTGCCTAGCCCTCACACCCCGGGTCATGGTACTGAAGGGCTGCACGGTCCTCACACCCCGGGTCATGGTGCTGGAGAGGTGCCCGGCCATTACATCCCGATTCATGGCACTGAAATCGAGCCCGGCCCTCATACCCCGGGTCATGGCACTGAAAAGGTGCCCGGCCCTCACACTCCGTGTCATGTGAATGGGTGCCCGGCCCTCACACTCCGGTTCATAGCTCTGTAGGGGTGCCCGGCCCTCACACCCCGTTTCATGGCACTAAAGGGGTGCCCGGCACTCACACCCAGGCTCATGGCACTGAAGGGGTGCCCGGCCCTAACACCCTGGTTCATGTCACTTATGGGGTGCCCGGCGCTCACACCCCGGGTCATGGTGCTGGAGGGGTGACCAGCCATGACACCCCGGGTCATGTGAAGGGGTGCCTGGCACACACACCCTTTTTCAAAGCACTGTATGGGTGCTCGGCACTCACACCCCGTTTCATGGCACTTCAGGGGTGCCCGTCCCTCACAACCAGGTTTATGACACTGAAAGGGTGCCCGGCCCTCACACCCTCGGTCATGTCACTGAAGGGAAGCCCGGCCCTCACACCCCGGGTCATGGCACTGAAAGGGTGCTCGGCTCTCACATCCCGTGTCATGGTGCTGGAGGGGTGCCCGGCCCTCACACCCCGGGTCACGTCACTAAACGGGTGCCCGGCCCTCACACCCCGGGTCATGGACCTAAAGGGTTGCCTGGCCTTCACACCCCGGGTCATGGGGTTTAAGCGGTTCCCGGTCCTCACACCACGGGTCATGGAGCTGAAGGGGTACCCGGCCATCACACCCCGATTCATGGCACTGAAAGGGTGCCCATCCTTCACACCCCGGGTCATGTCGCTGAAGTGGTGCACGGCCCTCACACCCCGGGTCATGGACCTAAAGGGGTGCCCGGCCCTCACACCCGGGGTCATGGGGTTGATGCGGTTCCTGGTCCTCACACCACGGGTCATGGAGCTGAAGGGGTGCCCGGCCATCACACCGCGATTCATGGCACTGAAAGGGTAACCGGCCCTCACACCCCGGGTCATGGCAATGAATAGGTGCCCGGCCGTCACACCCCAGTTCATTGCTCTGTCGGGGTGCCCGGGCCTCACACCCCGTTCCATGGCACTAAAGGGATGCCAGACCCTCACACCCCGGCTCATGGCACTGAAGGGGTGCCCGGCCCTAAAGCCCGGGGTCATGTCACTGAAGAGGTGCCCGGCCCTCACACCCCTGGCCATGGGACTGAAGGTATGCCGGGCCCTCACACCCCTGGT
>NW_024715825.1:0-4924 GCF_018991925.1 Homarus americanus | reverse complement strand
GCAGGGTGCCAGGCAGTGGCAGGCAGTGGGTAGGCAGATATGTGTTTTCTCTACTGACAGGAAACACAACACTCAATATTGTCTTCACCAGTATACCTCAGCTCAAGACTCCAAGACACAGGTGTATATTACTGAATCAAGACTCAACGTACAGGTAGCGGAGGTGAGATAACCGAGACAAGTGTATGACAAATGTGTGACAGGTGTGTAACGTTACTCGCAGCGATAAAATAAATAATGAATATCTACCTGACCACAATACGTTGACCACATTACACTGATCTCACCATGAAGACCACACCATGAAGACCACACCATGAAGATCACACCATGAAGCCCTGTTCAACCATCTTCCCGTAGGCTTCCACCTCACCTGTATGAAGGGGGGGGGGGGTTAGTTCCGCTCAGGTATGTGTGAAAAATAAACAAAGAAATAATCGTGGCCAGAAAACAACAGTGATGTGAATTGAGGAAGTTGTGGTTGGGAGGTCACTGAGAGGAAGTGTCGTATTGCTCATCAGTCAGTTGTTTCTCTTTTGTGTTGTTGTTGTGGTGGTGGTTGTTGTTGTGGTGGTGGTTGTTGTTGTTGTGGTGGTGGTTGTGGCTGTTGTGGTGGTTGTGGTTGTTGTTGTGGTGGTGGTTGTTGTTGTGGTGGTGGTGGTGGTGGAATATAGAGGAGGAAGAAGAATTAGTCGGTATAGAGGAGGAGGAAGAAGAATCAGTCAGTATAGAGGAGGAGGAAGAAGAATCAGTCAGTATAGAGGAGGAAGAAGAAGAATCAGTCAGTATCACATAAGAATCAGTAAAGGCTCCAGCAAACCTTTACAAAATATCTCCAACAAAGTACTGAGAAAAAAGAGAGGAACAAAGCCTTTGTTAATATGTTTTTGAAAATATGTAAAAAGCAAAAGCTTTAACAATGATACCAATTAATCTTCTACCAGTAATATTATTTATTTTTATTTCTTTACTTTTTCAAATGGTCCTCAATAGACTCCCATTTTTAAGAGAACAAAAAGAGTTCGGGTATAAAAGGAGTTAGAGTACGATAGACCATTTGCAAGTTGTCCTGGAAGCATTGATTCCAGAGATACAATAACTCTGAATTTCCGCCATGGCCCTTGGATCTTTAGGGCAGTTGCGGCCCACATAAGAACATTTCTTAAGTATTATCAAGAGAAAATTCCAGATGGGTTAGTGTGTCTTTGGGAAACTATAAATTATATGGCATGAGCGCTCCAAATCTATCAGCTTAAGAGGCATTTCTGGTGAAGCGACAGTTGCAATGGACGGGACATGTCATCCACATGCCAGACGACTCCCCCCGCCAGATCCTTTACGTGCAGCTGCCAGAGGCACGACGCAACCCTGGAGGACAATGCAAAAGGTACAAAGACCTGCTCAGAATGACGCTCATTAAATGTAACATTCCTCCAAAGGATCTTGAAACTATTGCATCCGACCGTAGTCTATGGCGCTCCACCTATACCCAAGGCGTCAAACATCCCGAGAACGAGCGTAATAGAGCCAGATGTACATGTAGGGAAAGGAGACACAATCACACTCCCAGAGACCTTCCACCCAACCCAGAGCTGTCCTGCCCAATGTGTGCTGGTCAAGGATCGGACACCACAGCCTCATCCAGTGGCACCGTCGACAACATCCCTAGTTCACCACTCATTATCATTATCGATTTCATAATGAAGCCGAGTCGTCGTCGGCAACGACTGACAGCCTTAACAATAAGTTATATTTTAATAAGCATCGTATATGTACACACAGTAAAAAAAAAGAAGTATCGCGCAGGGGGGGGGGGAGGGGGCTCGTGACTTCTGTCATGATCCATACATCACCTGATGTGTTGGGAGGGTTGGTATGCGTGCCTGTATGACAAAGGTTTCCACCTACCTATGATACAGCAACAGATATGTGAGGACACCCTCAGGCAAGGACAGCAGGTCTACCACCATAATACAGGTCCAACACACATTATCCCTCGTCCATGGTGTCACAGTGTTTCGCACATAATCCGTGCGGTACTTTCGTTTGCTGAGTGTACCTAGTTATCGTGCAACTTTGCCTGAAATATAAAATGGGTAACCCGTCCACACTACTAATGCTGACATATTGTTCCGAGACATGATAATGAAAAGCAAATATGAAACAAAAACTCCAGGCTACATAAAGAGGCATGAAACGATATGTGCCTGACTTAACACGTACAGTTTATATACACAGAAAAAAAAGAATGAGAGAGATCACCAACCAAAGTACGATTTGTTATTGTAAGGGCAAAGGAAATGAAATGTCAGTAGGCAGGACATGGAGGTGCCAGATGAACAACGAACCAACAGTATATTAATGAGATCTTGTACTGGATTCCTTGACAGGAAATACGGGGAAAAAAGTTTGGCTCATACAGCATATGGAGAGAAGAGATTAGAAAGTTTTGGAGGTACCGAATGGAAAAGAAAGTTTTATTACAGAAGGTCGTGGAAGCATCTGGGGTAGGCGTTTACCAAACAATGGATTGGTGGAACTTGAAGATGAATAGCAAGTATGCCCATCCACTAATCCCTTCTCACGACGGACTTTCCTTTCGTTCTCCCAATATACGCCCCATTTCTTTTTTCAGCAACCTCATTCTCGCGCCTCCAACATAACCAGGAGGCATTAATTATGAAACATTTGAAGTCACTTTGAAACGAGCAGACTGCATGTAAAAGTTTTACATATGTACAGGTTTGTGTTTTGAAAGGTGGTTTCGTTATATGAAAGTATATGTGTTGCTTTTATGGCGAGTATTGAGGTGTGTGTAATATTTAATAAAGCCCAAATTAAGTCTATTGAAACATGTTGACAGTCTGTGTTGTGACTATTTATCCCTCATTGTCTCTGCTTAAAGAGCCATTCGTTCATGGATTTTATAAAATAATAATTGAAAGAATAACGAGTAATAATAATGGTAACAATAATAATAATAATAATAATAATAATTAATGATAATAATAATCCAGCACTGGGCTTGCGCGTGTACCCTCTTGACTTTCAATTTCATAAACTGTCTTAAAAAATAAGGAAAAATATATGATGGCTTAAGATCCACATGATGCAATTTCTGGTTCATGTATAATTCTGAAACTTTACACAATCAACCTTTTTAGTGAAGAATTTTTGTTTCGCGCAGAATCAAGTATTAAAGTAATTTGTTGTGTCTTGAACTTTTACCATAACTAAGTCTAGGACTCATGGGGGTTAAATATTCAGATCAAAACAGAATCTGTTGTGGGTGTGTGTCTCTCCTCTCCTCTCCAAAATTCTGGGGATGGATGAGGGGGGGGGGGTGGTTAGGAGGCGATAAATGGTGGTGGTGCAGAATTTTCATACTTTTGGTGAAAATAATACCTCTCATACCCTCCCTCATACCCTCCCTCATACCCTCCCTCATACCCTTCCTCTTGTCTTCCCTCCTACTCTCCCCCTGATACCCTTTCCTCTTACCCTCCCTTATACCCATTCCTGATACCCTGCCCTATTCTTGTGGATTCTATCTAAATGAATTAGTCCAGAGATAATTAATATACAAATGAATTATATAATAGAGTTCAGTAATAGTACCATGTAATTAAGTAAACTGATATAATAAATTCTACTTGTTTCCTTTTACGTAATTTTTCATTTACATATGTACCTTAAAAATCATTTTTTTTATGCACTGCTTAATTTAACGCCCAGGTGACCTGTGTGTATGGGAAATTTAAATACACAGATGATTAAGAAAAAAAACTCATCTTACAAGATTTTCTCTTAATCTTAGTCGTAGCTGGAATTCACTCATATAATCTTAATTGGGTACAGCAGGATTTGTAAATAAGTGTAAGACCAATTAAACATTTATTACGTGTTCCTAGTATAATGTTAGTTATGTTTCACCCAATTTTTAGCTCGTAACTAAATTCATTTGTCTTCTCATTTCAGGTTAGAACTTGACGTGCAGGAACAGCCAATCAGTGGACAGTGTTTATCTCAGTATCACAGTCGGCCAATGGTAATGTATGACGTCATTCTGTCTCGTTTTATGTCTTATTTATTGACTCTCTCTCTCTCTCTCTCTCTCTCTCTCTCTCGTTTAACATACACTGCCATCTCGGGTACCATGCCATGACGAAATGCTGAACGAGGGAGGTTAACGAGATTTCAGACGTCATGCGATCAATGAAGACTCCCATAACGCAATCTCCGGTCCCGAGAGATGGAAGGGCAGCTCTATAACGAACAGGATAACGAGGATGTTTAACGAGATCACAAACTGCGTTGATGTACTCGGGTCAAATGAGAACAAACACCAACCGAAAGACTGAGTGAGAGAGAGAGAGAGTGAGAGAGAGAGTCTACAATATAAGGTTAGATAATAGGCAGACTGAGAGAGATAGTGAGAGAGAGAGAAAGAGATTAAGAGTCAGAGATAGAGAACACTCATTTTTCCACCTTACAAAACCTCATCAATAAATAAGCAAAAGAAAAAAATAGAATACATTAGAATAAAGAGTGTTTTTGTTTTTCTGAGAGAGACGTGTAATGGAGAAACTGAGGAGACAAAGAGAGATAAATGACACTCAGACAGACAGACAAAGTAGGTAGTTAATCTTATCCATATTTACACGCGGCCCAACAACGAACACAATAAGAGTCCGTAGCGAATTTACATACAATATTGTGACAGGACCAGTTTGCTTGGTGAAAGAGATGGATAAGGTAGATTTTCCCCTAGCTCTCCCATTTCTCTCCCCTATCTCCCCATTTCTCTCCCCTATCTCCCCATTTCTCTCCCCTATCTCCCCATTTCTCTCCCCTATCTCCCCCATCCCCCCCCCCAACCCCACCACTCCGACAGGCAACAAGTATAGCGGTGATAGTTAGTCCC
>NW_024715824.1:30000-34154 GCF_018991925.1 Homarus americanus | reverse complement strand
CTGCGCGCGCCCGCTGCGCTGCGCGCGCGCCTGCGCGCGCCTGCTCATGTTGCTCATATGTATGTGTGTGTGTTGTGTCGTGTGTATGTCTGTGTATGTCTCTCGATCTGCGCGCCGCGTGCGCGAGCGCCATCATATATTATCGCTCGCGTATGTTGCGTGTGTATATCGCGTATGTGTATGTGTGTATGTCGCGCATAGTGCTGCTGTGCGCATATGCGCGCGCGCGCGCGCGCGCCGCGCGTATATATATGTATATGTATATGTATGTATATGGCTGCCTGCTGCGCCTGCGCCGCCGCCTGCGCCATATATATATATATATATTATATATATGCTCTTTTTATATCTCTCTCGCTGCTGTCTTTTATCTCTAGCCTGCGCGCGCGCGCCGCCGCGCGCCATTGCGCCATATATCGCGCGCGCCGCCTGCTGCCTGCGCGCGCGCCGCCTGCTGCGCCGCCTGCGCCTGCGCCTGGCCATCATATGTATGTATCGCGCGCGCGCGCCGCGCATATGCGCGCCGCTGCCTGCGCTATATGCTCCTGCTTTTGCTCTTCGCCGCCATATATATATATCTTTCGCCTTGCTCTCTCTCTCTCTCTTTTGGATATATTATGGGGATGTATAGGTATGTATATGTATGTATATATGTATATATATATATCATATGTATGTGTATGTGTATATGCGCGCCGCGCCTGCCTGCGCTGCGCCGCATGTGCCATATATATATATATATATATATATATATATATATATATATATATATATATATATATATACTGCCTGCGCGCGCGCCATATGCCATATGTATGTATGTATGTTGTCATATATATATATATATATTGCGCGCGCCGCGCTGCGCCGCCTGCGCGCGCATGTCGCGCCATGCTGCGCGCCATATATGTATGTATATATATGTATATATGTATATATATGTATAATATATATATATAGCATATATATATATATATATATATATATATGTATATATATATATATATATATATATATATATATATATATATATATATATATAGCGCGCATATATATATATATATATATATATATATATATATATATATATATATATATATATATATATATATATACGCCGCCGCCTGCTGCCGCGCGCGCGCCGCCATATATATCATGCCGATATCGCATATGTATATGATATGTATATATATGCGCATATGTTTGCTGTGCTGCGCCGCCGCCTGCGCGCTGCGCCATATATGCGCATATGCTGTATATATGTATATATGTATGTATATATGTATATGTGGCTGCGCATATATATATATATATATATCTCCTTTTTTGCTGCCGCCTGCGCCGCCTGCGCCGCCTTATGCGCCATATGCCTGCGCCATATATATATATGCTCTTTTGCGCATGCGCATATATATGCCATATATATGCTGCTGCGCGCCATATCGCCATATGTATATATATATGCTCTTATGTATATGTGCGCCGCGCATATATATGCGCCATATATATATGTATGTATATCGCATATATATATATGTATATATATATATATATATATATATATATATATATGCGCATATATATATATGCGCGTGTGCTATGTATGTGTGCGCGCATGTGCGCGCGCATATATATGTATATGATATGTATGTATGTATATGTATATATATATGTATGTATTGCTGCGCCGCCGCCGCCGCGCTGCGCCGCCATGTCATGTATGCTATATGTGTATGTATATGTATGTGTGTATGTGTATATATATATATATATATATATATATATATATATATATATATATATATATATATATATATATATATATATATATATATATATATACCTGCGCCTTTGCTCTCTGCGCCATGTGTGCATGTCGCGCCATATGTATATCGCGCCATATTATGTATGTATATCGCGCATGTGTATGTATATGTATGCGCGCGCGCGCCGCCATATCGCGCCGCGCCGCCATATGTATGTATTGTATCGCGCCATATATATGTATATATATATATGATATATATATGCCATATATATATATATATATATGTATGTATATGTGCGCGCCATGCCTGCGCGCGCATATGCTGCGCGCCTGCGCATATATGTATATATATAGCTGCTGCTGCGCCATTGCTGCGCGCGCTTCGCCGCCGCCATGCCTGCGCGCGCCGCCATATATTGCATTGTATGCCTGCTGTCGCCATTGCTGCGCGCCTGCCGCGCTTCGCGCGCCATATATATATATATGTATATATGCGCCGCCGCCGCCGCGCGCCGCGCCGCGCCGCCGCCGCCGCCGCGCCGCCGCCGCCGCCGCCGCCGCCGCCGCCTGCGCATATATATATTTATGCTGCGCTGATGCTTGCTGATCTTCTGCTGCCGCCGCCGCATGCTCTTTCTGCTTGCATCTTATATATATATCTCTTTCTTTTTTTCGCGCATATATATATGTGGATATATATATATATAATATTTATATTGGGTGGGGGGGGTTATATATATATATGCTCGCGCATATGCTCTCTCCGCCTGCTGCTTATGCGGGCCTGCGCGCGCGCGCCGCGCGCGCCGCCGCGCGCCTGCCATATCATCGCGCGCCGCGCGCCATATGCTCGCCATATATATATATATATGTATATGCTCGCGCTGTTGTCTCTTTTTTCTGCTGCTCTCTCTTTTGCCGCCTGCTGCCTGCTGCCTGCGCCTGCTCTTTCTGCGCCTGCGCCTGCGCCTGCGCCTGCTCCCTGCGCCTGCGCCTGCCGCCGCCTGCCGCCTGCCTGCTCTCTCTGCGCGCCATATATATATGCTCTTCTCTTTTTCGTGCCTGCTGCGCATATGTATATATGTATATCTCGCTGCGCCGCCGCCGCCGCCTGCCTTTTTGCCGCCGCCATATATGTATATATATATATATATATATATCTGCCGCTGCGCCTGCGCCGCCGCCTGCGCCGCCATATATATCGCGCCGCCGCCATATCGCCATATCGCCGCCATATATATATATATATATATATATATATATATATACATGTGCGCCTGCGCCATATATATATATATATATATATATATATATACATGTATGTATGCGCGCATGCCGCCGCGCCGCCGCCGCCGCCGCTGCTGCGCCGCTGCGCCATATATATATTTGATATGTTTCTTCTCTGCCTCTTTTCTGCCTGCTTTTTTTTTTTTTTTTTTTTTTTTTTTTTTTTTTTTTTTTTTTTTTTTTGGTGTTGGCTGCTGCGCGCCGCGCCGCCATATCGCCATGTCGCATATATGCCGCCGCAGCTGCTGCCATATGGTATGTATATATATATATATATATATGCGCATAATATGTAGTATATATATATTTATTTATGTCTTTTTTCTGCTTTTCTCTCTGTATATCTCCTGCCTGCCTGCGCCGCCTGCTGCCTGCTCTTTCTCTTTGCTGCTGCTGCCGCCTGCTGCGCGCCGCCGCGCCGCCGCCGCGCCTGCGCTGCTGCTCTCTGCTTTCTCTGTTTATTTCTGTGCGCACTCTCTGTCCTGCTGCGCTATGTATCTGCCTCGCGCGCCGCCTGTCTGCGCATATGCGCATATATCCTTTTTTTTTTTTTGCGCCTGCTGCCATGCCATATATATATATATATATATATATATATATATATATATATATATATATATATATATATATACGCCTGCGCGCCTGCGCGCGCGCCATATATATATTGCGCCTTATGCTCGCGCGCGCGCGCTCATATATATATATATGTATCGCGCGCTGCGCGCCTGCGCCGCCTGCCTGCTCTCTTTTCTCTGCTCTTGCGCGCGCCTCGCCTGCCGCCGCGCCTGCGCCTGCGCATATATATATATCGCTCTTATATCTTCGTATCTGCGCCTATATGCCGCCATATATATATGTGCGTATATATTGCGCCGCCTGCTGTGCCTGCCTGCCGCCTGCGCCGCCGCGCGCGCCTGCTCTGCGCCTGTATGCTCATATGCTCATATCATGTGTTGGGGGCGTGCGCGCGTGCGCATACTGCCTGCTGTCTGCTGCTCTCTTTTTTTTTTTATGCATATATATATATATATATATATATATATATATATATATATATATATGTCCGCGCGCGCCGCTGCCTGCGCCGCCATATGTATAT
>NW_024715824.1:25000-27500 GCF_018991925.1 Homarus americanus | reverse complement strand
TCGCCTTATATATATGTATATGCTCTCTCTTTTTGCTCCTGCTCTTTCATATATATATATATATATATATATGTGTGCGCGCTATATATATATATGTGTGTGTATATGTATATATATATATATATATATATATCCGCATATATATATATATATATATATATGCCGCCATATATATGCTCGCTGTCGCGCCATGTATGTTTCGCTATTCTCATACTATGTATGTATGTGTGTGTATGTATGCCGCGCGCCGCCGCCGCCATATGTCTTGTATGTATCTGCGCCCATATGTATAATATATATGTGCGCATATATGTATATATATATATATATATATATATATATATATATATATATATATATATATATATATATATATATATATATATATATATATATATATATATATATATGCCATATGCGCCTTGTGCGCGCGCGCGCGCCATGCCGCCTGTATATGCCATGTGCGCGCTGCGCATGTATATGTATGTATATATATATATATATGTATGCCGCCGCTGGCCTATGGTGCGCATATATATGTATATGTATATATATGTATATGTCGCGCGCGCGCCATGTATATATATATGTGTATGCTCCTGCGCGCATATGCTCATATATCATATATATGCGCGCCTGTGATATCGCATATGTATATATATATATATCGCGCATGCGCGCGTATATGTATGTATGTATGGATATATGTATATATATATATATATGCCTGCCGCCGCCGCCGCCGCCTGCGCCTATATGCTGCGCATATGCTCTTATATATATATATATATATATATATCACGCTGCATATATATATATATACTCTCATATATATATATATATATATATATATATATATATATATATATATATATATATATATATATATATATATATATGCGCCTATATGTATATATAACATATATATATGTATACATATATATATGCTCTTATGCGCCATATATATATATATATATATATATATATATATATGTATATATATATATATATCGCCGCCGCCGCCGCCGCCGCGCCGCCGCGCGCGCCATGTATTTCGCGCCATATATATGTATATATGTATATATATATATATCATATATATATATGGACGCCGCCGCCTGCGCCTGCGCCGCCGCGCCTGCGCGCCATGCTGTGCGCCGCGCCGCGCCTATCGCGCCATATATTTCATATGGCCTGCTATATGTTATATGTGCGCTATGTGTGTATATGTGTATATATATATATGCGCATATATGTATATATATATATATATATATATATATATATGCGCATGTATATATATATATATGTATGTGCGCATGTGTATGTGTGTGTGTGCGCGCGCGCGCGCCTGCGCCATTGCGCGCCGCCATATATATATGTATATGCGCGCATATGTATGTATCTTTATTTCTTTTTGCGCGCTGTATGTATATGCATATATGCCATATGGCATATATGCTGCTCGCATATGTATATCATCATATGTCTCATATATATATATATATATATGTATATATATATATGTGTATGTGCCATATGCGCGCCATATATATGCGCGCATATGTATGTATGTATATGTGCTGTATGTATATACTGCTGCCGCCGCCATATGCTGCACTCTTTCTCTTCTCTCGCCGCCTGCCTGCCGCCGCCGCCGCCTGCGCGCATATGCTGCTGCGCGCCTGCCTGCGCCTGCGCCGCCGCCGCCGCGCGCATATGCTGCTCATATATATCGCCATATATATATATCTGCTCTCATATGCATATGTATGTGCGCGCGCGCCATATGTATATGTGCTGTATGTATATATATATATATATATATATATATGCCTGCTGCGCGCGCTGCGCGCCGCCTCGCGCCTGCGCCATATAATATATGCTCGCCTGCGCCTGCGCCGCCTGCGCCTGCTCTGCTCGCCTGCTGCTTTATATCATATATATATATATATATATATATATATATATATATGCCCGCGCTGCGCGCATATGTATATATATCTGCGCGTATATATATATATATATATGCGCGCGCGCGTATGTGCGCGCGCCGCCGCCATATATGTATGTATGTATGCGCCATATGTATGTATGTATGTATATGGCGTATGTATGTATATGTGCGCGCCTGCTGCGCGCGCGCCTATGTGTATATATGCTGCTGCGCATGTGCGCGCGCATATATGTGTGCTGCGCGCCGATATGCTCATATGTATGTATGTATGTATATCGCATATGTGTATGTATGCCATATATATATGTATGTGTATGTGTATATATATGTATGTGCGCATGTATGTATATATATATATATGCCTGCGCATATGCTGCGCGCCGCCGCCATATATATATATATATATATATATATATATATATATATATATATATATATATATATATATATATATGTCTATCTCTGCGCGCCATATGCCATATGTATGTGTATATGTATGCCGATATGCATATATGATATATGCTGCGCCATATATGCGCGCCG
>NW_024715824.1:0-5000 GCF_018991925.1 Homarus americanus | reverse complement strand
ATATCGCCATATATCATTGCTCTCATCTCTCTCTCTTTCCCGCCTGCCTGCCGCCGCCGCCTGCCTGCCTGCGCCTGCCTGCGCCGCCTGCCTGCCGCCTGCTCCTGCACTCCTGCCTGCGCCCTCTCCTCGCCTCCTGCTCATCGCTTCTCCTCGCTCATATCATGCCTGCTGCACGCCTGCCTGCGCCTGCCGCCGCCGCCTGCTGCCGCCGCCGCCGCGCCGCCGCCGCGCGCCGCGCCTGCTCCTGCGCGCCTGCTGCTCTCGCCGCGCCTCGCGCCTCTGCGCGCCGCCGCCGCCGCCTGCTGCCTGCCGCCTGCCTGCGCCGCCGCCGCCGCCGCCTGCGCCGCCTGCCTGCTCGCCGCCGCCGCCGCCTGCTCATCTCCTGCGCATATCGCGCTCATATCTCTCTCCGCCGCCTGCTCTCTTTTTTTCTCTCTCTCTTTTTTCTCTCTCTGCGCCGCCGCCGCCGCCGCCTGCGCCTGCTCTCTGCTGCCTGCGCTCTCCCTGCCACCTTTTTTCTGCGCTGCCTGCCTGCGCCGCCGCCGCCGCCGCCGCCGCCGCCATCTCTCTTCCCGCCGCCGCCATATATATCTCTCTCTCTTGCCTCTCTCTCACCTGCCTGCCGCCTGCCGCCTGCCGCCTGCCGCCGCCTGCTCTCTGCTCTCGCGCCTGCGCCTGCGCCGCCGCCTGCGCCTGCCTGCCGCCTGCCGCCGCCGCCTGCGCCTGCGCCTGCTCCTGCCGCCGCCTCTCTCTCTCTTTTTCTCTGCCTGCGCCGCCTGCGCGCCTGCCGCCGCCGCGCCTGCGCCATATTGCGCATTATCATGCATCATATCCTGCCTGCCTGCCGCCTGCCTGCGCCGCCTGCGCCGCCGCCGCCGCCGCCGCCGCCGCCGCCGCCGCCGCCTGCGCCTATCTGCCTGCTCGCCTGCTCGCCTGCTCGCGCATCATGCGCTCTGCGCATATATTTTATCTCTGCCCTGCCTGCGCGCCTGCGCCGCCTGCCTGCGCCGCCTGCGCCTGCGCCTGCGCCATATATATAGCCTCTGCTCATATCTGCCTGCTGCCTGCCTGCTCTCCGCCATATATATCACTCTCTCTCTTTCTCTTCTCTGCCGCCGCCTGCGCTCTCTTTCTTTCGCCGCCTCTTCTCTCTCCCTTTTCTGCCGCCTGCCTGCCGCCTTGCGCCGCCGCTGCCGCGGCCGCCGCCGCCGCGCCGCCTGCGCCTGCCGCCGCCTGCCTGCGCCTGCGCCATATCGCCGCCGCCTGCGGCGCCTATGCGCGCCATATCATATATCATTCATATGCTGCGCCTGCCTGCTGCGCCTGCGCCTGCCGCCGCCGCCTGCCTGCGCCTGCCGCCGCCTGCCGCCTGCCGCCGCGCTGCGCCGCCGCCGCCTGCGCATATGCGCCGCCGCCTGCCGCCGCCGCCGCCATATATATCACTCATGCTGTCTGCCTGCCGCTCGCCGCCTGCCTGCGCATATCTTTCTATCGTCGCGCATATATGATATCATGTCATATCTATCATATATCGCGCCGCCGCGCGCATATATATGTCATGTTTATCATATATTCGCTCTATATATAGCTTTTTTTTTCTGGCCTGCCGCTGCGCCGGCCTGCGCCTGCGCGCGCCTGCGCCGCGCTTATCTCTTTGGCTCTCGCCTTCTATCTGTGCTCTCGCCAGCGCTCGCCATCATTCCTGCCTGCTGCCTGCCTGCTGCCTGCCTGCCTGCTGCCTGCTGCTGCTGCTCATATATCTCACTCTGTCTCTGCTCTTTCTGCCTGCCTGCCGCCTGCGCCTGCCTGCTCTCTCTGCTGCGCATATCTACATCTCTGCGCGCTATATTTTTTTTGCTCCTGCCTGCCTGCCGCCGCCGCCTGCCTGCCTGCCTGCTGCCTGCCGCCTGCGCCTGCTGCGCCGCCGCCGCCGCCGCCTGCCTGCCGCCGCCGCCGCCTGCTGTCTCTCTCTGCTATCTGCGCCTCATCTCTCTCTTTCTCCTGCCTGCCTGCCTGCGCCTGCCTGCGCCGCGCCGCCTGCTGCCGCCGCGCCGCGCCGCCTGCGCCGCCGCCGCCGCCGCCGCCGCCATATATATATCATATATATATATGTGCCTGCGCGCCTGCGCCATATCTTTCATCATCATCATATCTTCATCATCATTCTGCGCCTGCCTGCGCCTGCGCCGCCGCCGCCGCCGCGCCTGCTGCCTGCCTGCCGCCGCCGCCGCCTGCGCGCGCCTGCGCCTGCTGCCGCCGCTGCCGCCGCCGCCGCCTCTCTCTGCTCGCGCCGCCTGCGCCGCCGCGCCGCCTGCCTGCCGCCGCCTCTGCCTGCTGCGCCGCCGCGCGCGCATATATAATATATGCTCTCTGCCTGCTGCTGCCTGCTGCCTGCCTGCCGCCGCGCCGCCGCCGCCTGCGCTGCCGCCTGCTCTCTTGCATTTCTCTCTCTCTCTGCTGCCTGCCTGCGCGGCCATATCATATCATCATCATCATATGCTCTGCTCTTCCGCCTGCCTGCGCCGCCATATCTCTCGCGCCGCCATATGTATATGATATATATGTCTCATATCTCTCTATCTCTCTGGCATGCCGCCACATGTTCTTTCTCTCTTTTTCTCTTTTTCTATCTCTGCCTGCGCCTGCCGCCGCGCCGCCGCGCGCCTGCGCCTGCGCCTGCGCGCCGCCGCCGCCGCCTCGCCGCCTGCTCTGCTCATATATCTCATCTGCCGCCGCCGCCGCCGCCTGCCGCCGCCGCCGCCGCCTGCTCGCCTCCTGCGCCCGCCTTCGCTGCCTGCGCCTGCTTTCTCTCTTTCTCACTTCTCTCTCCTCATTTCTTCTCTCTCTCTCTTTCTCTCTCTCTCTCTCTCTCCTGCCTCTCTCTCTCTTTCTCTCTCTCTTTCTTTCTTTCTCTCTCTCTTTCTTTCTCTTTTTCTCTCTCTCTCTTTCTTTCTGCCGCCGCCTGCTGCCTGCGCTGCTGCGCCGTGCGCTGGATGGTTGCTGCCTGGATATATATGCTCCTGCTGTATGTATCTGCTCGCCGCCGCATCCGTCTCTTATTATTTCTCTGCGTGCTCTGCTCTGCTGCTTTGCTCTTTCTGTCTCGCGCCGCCGCCTGCTGCCATATTATGCTGCTGCCTGCCTGCCGCCGCCTGCGCCGCCTGCCGCCGCCTGCGGCTGCTCGTCTGCTTCTCGCCGCCGCCTCTTTCTTTCTCTGCTCTCTCATACCGCTGCCTGCTGCGCCGCCGCCGCCGCCGCCGCCGCCGCCGCCTGCTCTGGTGCTCTTGTGCGGCTCTTTCGCCGCCGCCGCCGCCTTGACTGTGTAGTATATGGATATATCTTATATCTGCTGCTGCGCGTGCTTGCTGCTCTCTGTCTATCAGTCTCTTTGCTGCGCCGCCTGCTTGCTCTTTCTTATCTTTGCTTTCTTTTGTGCGCCTGGGGGGCCTGCGCATATATATTTTCTCTTTTGCTGTTATGGCTTATGCTGTTTATATATCTGCTTTCTTGCCTCTTTCTCTTTTTCCTGCCGCCGCCGCCGCCTATGCTCTTTCTTTCTTTCTTTCTTCTGCCGCCATATCGCGTCATATCATCATCATCATCATCTTTTTTTTTTTTCTTTCTCTTTCTTTTTCTTTTCTCTCTCTTTTCGCCGCCATATCGCGCATATCATAACATATCATCGCTCATATCATCGCGCCCGCCTGCGCCGCCGCCATATATATGCTCTGCTCTCTGCGCCGCCGCCGCCGCCTGCTCTTTCTCTTTCTCTCATTGCCGCCGCCATATCTTTTTATCATCATATCTTGCGCGCGCCGCCGCCGCCGCCGCCGCCTGCTCTCTCTTTTGGTGGGTTGTTGTTTTGTTGGTGGGGTTTTTTTTTGTTTTTTTTTTTTTTTTTTTCTGGGCGCCGCCGCCGCCTGCGCGCGCCTCTATATATATATATCATATTGTATCTGCGCGCGCCGCCATGCTGCGCCGCCTGCTGCGCGCGCCGCCGCTCTTTATCTCCATGCGCGCCTGCGCCTGCCTTCATATCGCCATATGTGCGCAGCGGCCGCCGCCGCCTGCGCCGCCGCCTGCGCGGCGCCGCCATTGCGCCGCGCATCGCGCCATATCGCGCCGCCTGCTCATATATATATATATCTCCTGCGCCTGCCGCCTGCGCCTGCGCCGCCGCCGCCGCCTCCGCCTCTGCGCGCCGCCGCCTCTTTCTGCGCCTGCTGCTGCGCCTGCTCACGGCGCCATATCTTATCGCTTCGCGCCGCCATATCTCGCCTGCGCCGCCGCCTGCCGCCTGCGCCTGCGCCGCCGCCGCCTGCGCGCCATCATCATCATCTTTTTCTGCCTGCCTGCTGCTGCCTGCGCCTGCGCCGCCGCCTGCCGCCGCCTGCGCCGCCGCCGCCGCCGCCTGCGCCGCCGCCTGCCGCCGCGCCGCCGCCGCCGCCGCCGCCGCCTGCCTGCGCCTGCTCTCTGCGCCGCCGCTCTGCTCGCCATATATGCTCCTGCGCCTGCCGCCGCACCTGCGCCTGCCGCCTGCCGCCGCCTGCCGCCTGCTCGCGCCGCCGCCGCCGCCTGCGCCGCCGCCGCCGCCTCTTTCTCTGCTCGCTCTCTCTCTCTACTTCTCTCTGCTGCCGCCTGCCGCCGCCTGCGCCTGCGCCTGCGTATATGCTCTCTGCATCAGCTGCCTGCCGCCTGCCTGCCTGCGCCGCCTGCCGCCTGCTGCCTGCTGCGCCGCCGCGCCTGCGCCGCCGCCGCCGCCGCCTGCGCACCGCCGCCGCCGCCGCCGCCGCCGCCATCGCCTGCCGCCTGCTCCTGCGCCGCCGCCGCCATATATATCTCTCTCTCTCTCTCTTTTATATCTCTCTGCATCTGCCTGCGCCTGCGCCTGCGCGCCGCCGCCGCCGCCATATCGCCGCCGCCGCCGCCGCCGCCGCCGCCTGCGCCGCCGCCGCCGCCGCCGCCGCCTTCGCCATATAACGCGCATCAACATATCA
>NW_024715823.1:0-74801 GCF_018991925.1 Homarus americanus | reverse complement strand
CCCACACTGCTAACACACCAGGCCGTCTACACTACTAACACACCAGGCCCGCCCACACTACTAACACACCAGGCCGTCCCACACTACAACACACCAGGCCGTCCCACTCACTAACACACCAGGCCGTCACACTACTAACACACCAGGCCGTCCTACACTACTAACACACCAGGCCGCTCCACACTACTACAACACACCAGGCCGTCCACACTACTAACACCAGGCCGCGTCCACTACTAACACACCAGGCCGTCCACACTACCCAACACACCAGGCCGTCCACACTCACCAACACCAGGCCGTCCACACTACTAACACACCAGGCCGTCCACACTAACACACCAGGCGGTCCACACTACTAACACACCAGGCCGTCCCACACTACTAACACACCAGGCCGTCACACTCTAACACACCAGGCCGTCACACTACTAACACCAGGCCGTCCACACTACTAACACACCAGGCCGTCCACACTACTAACACCAGGCCGTCACACTACTAACACGCAGGCCGTCACACCTGCTAACACACCAGGCCGTCCACACTACTAACACACCAGGCAGGTCACACACTCGGCCGTCCACTCAACACACCGGCCATCCACCTCAACACACACCAGGCCGTCCACACACTCCCAACACACCAGGCCGTCCACACTGCTAACACACCAGGCCGTCCACACTACTAACACCGGGCCGTCACTACTTAACACGCAGGCAGGTCACACTCCAACACACCAGGCCGTCTACACTACTAACACACCAGGCAGTCACACTACAACACACCAGGCCGTCACACTGCTAACACACCAGGCCGTCCTGCACTACTAACACACCAGGCCGTCACACTGACTAACACACCAGGCCGTCCACACTACTAACACACCAGGCCGTCCCACTACTAACACCAGGCCGTCACACTACTAACCAGCCGTCACACTCCCTAACACACCAGGCCGTCCCACTACTAACACCAGGCCGTCACACTACTAACACACCAGGCCGTCCACACTCCACTTACACCAGGCCAGGTCACACTGCTAACACCGGGCCGTCCACACTGCTAACACACCAGGCCGTCTACACTGCCTAACACACCAGGCCGTCCCACACTGCTAACACACCAGCCGTCACACTCAACACCGGGCCGTCCACACTACTAACACACCAGGCCGTCCCTGCCTAACACCAGGCCAGTCACACTGCTAACACACCAGGCCGTCCTGCACTAACACACCAGGCCGTCCCTGCACACTGCACACACCAGGCCGTCTCACTACTAACACACCAGGCCGTCCACGCTACACACACCAGGCCGTCCTGCACTACTAACACACCAGGAGTCTACACTACTAACACCAGGCCGTCCCACACTACTAACACACCAGGCCGTCACACTACTAACACGCAGGCCGTCACACTACTACTAACACACCAGGCCGTCCACACAACACACCAGGCCGTCCTGCACTACTAACACACCAGGCCATCTGCACTACTAACACCCAGGCCGTCACACTACTAACACACCAGGCCGTCACACTCACTAACACACTAGGCCGTCCACACTACTAACACACCAGGCCGTCCACACTCCTAACACCAGGCCGTCCTACACTACTAACACACCAGGCCGCTCTACACAACTAACACACCAGGCCGTCCTACACTACTAACACACACCAGGCCGTCCACTACTAACACACCAGGCCGCCCCACACTACTAACACCAGGCCGCCCCACACCTACTAACACACCAGGCCCCCACACTACTAACACACCAGGCCGTCCACACTACTAACACCAGGCCGTCCCCACCAACACTAACACCAGGCCGTCCACACTACTAACACACCAGGCCGTCCACACTACTAACACACCAGGCCGTCTCACACTAACACACCAGGCCGCCCCACACTACTAACACACCAGGCCGTCCACTACTAACACACCAGGCAGTCTCACACATCTAACACACCAGGCCGTTCACACTACTAACACGGGCCGTCCACACTACTAACACACCAGGCCGTCCCACACTATAACACAGGCCGTCTCCACACAACTAACACACCAGGCCGTCCACACTATAACACACCAGGCCGTCTCACACAACTAACACACCAGGCCGTCCCACACAACTAACACACCAGGCCGTCTCACACAACTAACACACCAGGCTGTCGCACACTAGTAACACCAGGCCGTCCCACACTACTAACACACCAGGCCGCCCACACTACTAACACACCAGGCCGTCACACTACTAACACCAGGCCGTCCCATACTCCTAACACGCACCAGGCCGTCACACTACTAACACACCAAGCCGTCACACTACTAACACCCAAGCCGTCACACTATTAACCCAGGACGCCCCATACTACTAACCCAGGCCGTCACACTACTAAACACCAGGCCGTCACACTACTAACACACCAGGCCGTCCCACAGTACTAACACACCAGGCCGTCACACTACTAACACACCAGGCCGTCCACACTACTAACACCAGGCCTCCCACACTACTAACACACGAGGGCCGTCCCCACACTACCAACACACGAGGCCACCCCACTACTTAACACACACCAGGCCGCCCCGCACTACTCACATGAGGCCACCCCTACTAACACACGAGACCACACACTACTAACACACCAGGCCTCCCTCACTACTCACACACAGGCCACCCACCACTACTAACACACAGGCCGTCCCCCTGCTAACACACAGGCCACCCCACACCTACTAACACACCAGGCCGCCGCACTACTCACACACCAGGCCGTCCCCACTACTAACACCAGGCCGTCATACTACTAACACACCAGGCCGTCCACACTACTAACACACCAGCCGCCCCACACTACTAACACCAGGCCGTCCACCTGCCACACCAGCACTCACTAACACACCAGGCAGGTCACACTACTAACACACCAGGCGGTCACACTACTAACACACCACTCCGCCCCGCACCACTAACACACCAGGCCATCCCACACTAACACACCAGGCCGTCATACTAACACCCAGGCCGTCACACTCTAACACACCAGGCCGTCCACTACTAGCACCCAGGCCGTCCCCACACTACTAGCACACCAGGCCGTCCCACTACTAACACACCAGGCAGGTCATACTACTAACACACCAGGCCGTCCCACACTACTCAACACACCAGGCCGTCACACCTACTAACACACCAGGCCGCCCCACACTACTAACACACCAGGCCGTCACTACTAACACACCAGGCCGCCCCACACTACTAACACCAGGCCGCCCCACACCCACAACACACCAGGCCGCCCGCACCACTAACACACCAGAATGGAGCCAGAAGTGACTTATTAACAATGTTAGCAAGCAAATAGAAAAACTTGGATTATGCAGTTCAGTTCTGGTCCCTGAACTACACAATGGAAAAAGAATCCCCAAAAAGTATTCAAATGAGAATGCCAAGACTAATCCCGGGCATTAAGGAACCTTGAGTACAGAGACAGGTTAATCATTTATATTTGCACTCCCTCGAGAGACGGAGAGTGCGGGACGATATGATCGAGGTGTATAAATGTAAGTCACGGCTAAACAAAGGTGATATAACAAAGGTACTCTCCAACTATCCAACCAGGAGCGAACTCGTAACAATGGTTTTAAATTAGACAACTTTAGATTTAGGCGCGAGATCGGTAAACATTGGTTTGGAAATATAGTGGATGAATGAAACAAGTTATCAAACATCATCATTAACTCGAATACGCTGAACAGCTTCAAATATAGGGTTGGGTGTAAACGGGACTGCCCAGTATTGGCCAATAGGCCCGCTGCAGATTCGTCCATTCGGCCCGACGAGATATTTGCCAGAGTATTAAAGGAATGTAAGGACGAACTTAGCATGCCTTCAGCAATCTTGATTAACATGTCAATAAAAACAAGTGTAGTGCCAGAATCCTGGAGGATAGCGAATGTGATACCGATATTTACGAAGGGAGATCAGTTTAACATCAATTGTAGGCAAATTGCTCGAAGCAATAATTTCAAACTCAATTCGAAATCACCTGGAGAAGCACAAATTGATCAATGATGCCCAACATTGCTTCACAAGTGGGCGTTCATGTGTGACTATAATCTATTAACATTATTTTCAGCCGTTTTCGAATCAGTCGAAGAATTAAGTAGAAATAGTAGTTAGTTTATGCCATACATCACTAGCCATTAAATATTGGAACAAATTGTGAGGTATAGACTTTAATTCACAGTATCCATTGATCTCATTTTCGGTAATTAGAATGCAATACTGTTCAAACCAAACACTGCAGTCAATGTGTTAATTATTCAGGCGTCGAACACATCGATCAAGGAAATAATTTTATGCATTAGTAATAATAATTATTTATCAACTGTTTGTAAAGTCAAAAAACAAATGGAGAACACAATCTCAGAACTTACGGAAGAACGATGGGAAGTAACAGGCAGACAGACACGGACCATCAGTGTACTACATCAGTCGACGAGGGGCATAAAACCTGTGGGCGGTGAGCGAGAATATTCCCCCTCTATACCTTTACATCAGCCAAGCCAACGTCCAATATACTCACACAAAAAACTATTTCGGCTGGAAAATGACCAGTGTAAAGTTTACTAAAATATTTTAGATTAGAGAGAGAGAGAGAGAGAGAGAGAGAGAGAGAGAGAGAGAGAGAGAGAGGATGACGCAGTAGGATGACTGAAGATGAACATAAGAACATAAGAACATAAGAAAATAAGGAGTCTGCAATAGGCCGGTTGGCCTGTGCATGGCAGCTCCTGTCGAGAGTTACTACCACTCTCTTTCATCCATGAATCTATCTAGCCTCCTTTTGAAACTTTCCAGCGTTCCAGCACTTACTAAAAAGTTGCTAGGCTTGTTCCACTCGTCCACCACCCTATTTGTGAACCCTATCTCCCTCCTAAACCTAAACTTATCCAACTTAAATTCGTTGCTCCGAGTCCTATCCTGCTCGGATATTATAAGAACTTTATCTATATCCTCTTTATTGATTCCTTTCACCCACTTAAATACTTATATCATATCTCCCCGCACTCTTCGGATTTCTAGGGAATGCAAGTTTAGTTTCTTTAACCTATCCTGATATGGAAGGCTTCTAAGTCCCGGAATCATTTTAGTCATTCTTCGCTGCACCGACTCTAATGAATTGATATCCATTCTATAATAAGGGCACCAGAACTGAACCGCATAATCGAGGTGCGGCCTGACTAGCGCAAGATATAGTTGCAATAAGACCTCTGCACTCTTATTACTTACACTTCTAGATATAAAACCCAATACTCTGTTTGCCTTATTTCGAACTTTAACGCACTGTTTTCTAGGACGTAAGTCCGGGCTTACAAGTACCCCTAGGTCTCTTTCACAAGTCGACTTCTCTAGGTTGATGTTGTTGAGACTGTATACATTGACAGTATTTGTTCTTCCAATATTAAGTACGCTGCACTTGCTGGTGTTGAATTTCATTTGCCATTTTTCAGACCACCCCTGCAGTTTATTTAGATCCTCCTGTAATGCATTTGCATCCTGCCCTGAATTAATCTGCTGCCCTAGTTTGGTGTCATCCACAAACTTGCTTATGTCACTGCTGATCCCAGTATCTAGATCGCTTATGTAGATTATGAACAAGAGTGGGCCTAGTACTGATCCCTGGGGAACCCCACTGGTTACACGGCCCCACTCAGATTTAACACCATCTACGCTGACCCTCTGCTTTCTATCGGTGAGCCATGATTTTATCTTATTTAAAATTTTCCCCTAGATACTATGAGCCTTAATTTTTCTCAGAAGCCTCTGATGCGGTACTCTGTCAAATGCTTTGCTTAAGTCTAAGTAAATAACATCGTAATTTTCGTCATTATCTACTACCTCGAAGACTTTCCTAAAAAACGTCAGCAGATTTGTTAGACAAGATTTCCCCTTTGTAAACCCATGTTGAGAGTCGTAGATTAATTTGCTTTTCTCTAGATGCGATCGGATGCTATCTGCTATAATTGATTCAAGAAATTTCCCCACTACTGACGTCAAACTGATCGGCCGGTAATTTGACGCTGATGCTCTGTCTCCCTTTTTGAATATGGATACTACATTTGCCTGTTTCCACAAGTCTGGTACAACTCCAGTGTCTAATGAATCTGTAAATAAATTTATGAGGGGTCCGCTAATCTGTTCCCTACACTCTTTCAAGACTCGAGGGAAAATTTCATCCGGCCCTGGGGATTTTGTCTTCTTTAGTTTATTTATCCTCTGAAGAACATCCTCTTTTCTAACAGTGATATTCTTTAATTTCTCTTCTTCCTTTCCCCTAAATATCAGTTCCACCTCTGGAATTTCCTCGCGAATTTCTTCTGTGAAAACTGATAAGAAGTAGCTGTTCAATGCTTTGCTTATTTCTTCACTGCCATTTATCACTTCTCCCCTCCCTGACTTTAAAGGCCCAACTTTGTCCTTGACCTTTGTTCTATATACCTGGAAAGCTCCCTTGGGATTCGCCTTGGATTCTCTTGTTATTTTGATTTCATAGTCTCTCTTTGCTCTCCTTACATTTTTCTTAACATTCCTAGATAGTTCATTATACCTATTTCTGAGTTGCTCCTCCCCTCCCTTTAATTTCTTATAAATTCCTTTCTTTATTCCTATGTCATGTTTAAGTTTTCTGGTCATCCACCTTAGGTCAATCTTATTTAACCTAATTTTTCTGTATGGTATATTTTGTTCTTGTGCTTTATGTAGTATACTAGTGAATATATTATAGTCTGATCAATTGTTGTGTCATCTATGACCTCACCCCTTCCTACTGGGGACTGACGTGACTGTTCCCAGGTGACCACACCTAGGTACCTTCTTAACCCCTGATAATCCACCAACAGAAAGTCTGGGACTCTGACCATATTGTCATTGTTTTTCGTTTCCCAATTTAGGGTGAACCTGATTTCTCTGTGATCACTGTTACCTAGTTCTTCCCCTACTGTGATATCTCTGATAATATTTTCTTTATTTGTTAATACTAGGTCTAATATATTGTCACCTCTTGTAGGTTCTGTAATTAGTTGTTTCAAAAAATTGTCCTGTACTGAGTCTAGGAAGTCTTCAGATTCATAGTCACCTACAATGTTGTCCCAGTCAATATTTCTGAAGTTGAAATCCCCCATAATGCATAGGTTGTTATATTTTGCTGCCCTACTCATTTCCTGCCATATGGGCTGAGCTGCTTCTTTCCCAAGACTTGGGGGCCTGTAAATCACTCCCATAATTAGTTTTTCTCTTCCTTCCGTGATTTCTACCCATACAGACTCGGTTCCTATTTCACCCTTTATTGAATTATTAATACAACATTTTAATGTATCCTTGACGAAGAGTGCGACCCCTCCCCCCTTCCTACCTTCCCTGTCCTTGTGAAAAAGGTTGTACCCTTCTATGTGGTACTCTGATAAAAAAATTTTGCTCGCCAGATTCATCCAAGTTTCGGTGATTGCTATGACGTCTACATTCTCGGTACATACAACCGCTCTCAGCAAGTCTATTTTATTTCTAACGCTCCTACTGTTTGTATAGTATACATTTAAACCTACCCTTCCCTGGTCCTGTTTTACCCCTTGTCCTGAGTAACTAATTTTACTTCCCAGGACCTGCTTGTTTTTTGACTCCCACTTTCCCCGACCTCTCTCTACTGGCGAAACCCCCCCTTCGGAGTGACAATTTCACGCTCCAGGGATGCAGACAACGTCTTTACCCCCTCACGAGACAAGTGTACTCCGTCGCGACTGTACAGGTAGTCGTTGCCATAGAATCGTTGCCAGCTATCAATGAATGCCCAACCATTGTTTGCACAATGTTTTTCCAGTCGGCAATTTATAGCAATTGCCCTGGACAGCCATTCACGACCAACCCCTCTTCTAGGCAAGACACCACATACTATCGGGATCCCTCCCTTATCTCTAATCTTCCCCAGCGCCTCCCTATACCTCTTGAAAAGTTCCTCACTCCTAACCTTTCCTATGTCGTTTCCTCCCACACTAAGACACACTACTGCATTGGTACCCTACCCTGACACAGCCCTATCTATCCTCTCAGCTACATGCCCTATCCCAGCCCCAGGAAAACACACCCTAGTCCTACGTTTCCTATCTCTTGCACAAAAAGTCCTATCTAAAAACCTCACCTGGCTGTCCCCAACTACCACGACCTTACCTCTGGGCAGGGTTTGTACAACTGCTCTTTCCTCTCCCTGCACCACACTTTCCTGCCTCTTCTCTTCCTCGCCAGCTTCCTCCAGCACCTGGTAGGGGTTACTACACTCCACACCCTGGTCAGCTTTCCTGAGTCTGACCCTAGTCCTCTTGGAGACAATCACTCTCCACGCCTGTTCCTCCTTCGCAGGTGTCCTGCTAGGCAGGACACCTACCTGAAGGAGTTCAGTCCTGAGGGCTTCATTTTCCCCCTTTAGAGTGTCAATCTCACTCCTCAAGTCGCTCTTCTATTGTGTGTTTTTGTAGGGTTACAATGGCAGTTAATATTCTTTAGCGTATGAAATTCAAGTAAAAAACACATGTATTTATTTATTTTTATCTTTATTATTATTTTTTTTTTACAGAGGGTAAACATAAACCATCGTTAGTATGGCTCCTTTTACAGTTGTACCCTCCAGGATGATGCAGAATACGCCCGTGGGCAGGTAGCATCATCCTGCCCCTAATGACACACAAAGGAGCCAGAGTCACATATCATTCTTGCTTAATGCAGCTTCCCAGAGCTCCATTCAGCCCCAACAGAGAGTATCAGTAGGAAGACAAGAGCCTGCCTGGAGCTGGCCTGGCACTCTCTCAGCTAGGAACAGTCATAAGAGCATCACTCATTTATCTCCCCCGTCACATTATCTCCGCGCTTAAAGGCAATCGTTGTTGAAGCGCAGTAATAAGATTATAACAACAACTATCACTTGTGTTTTTGTGAGGTAACTTATTTTAGTTATTTTTTTTATAATGAAGTAAAGACTACTTGAAGACGCGGTCATAAGCGTATCCGCCTCCAGCCAGGGAGATGTGACAATGTCTGCCTGTGTGTGTGTAAACATGTAAACTAACACAGTTAAGTTTTGTTTATTCCTGCACACACAGTAAAATGTTACTGACAGCCTACCATAATATTCCTAATTTGTAGAAAAAATAGTAACTGCACTGCAATGTATAAAGGACATGGAGGCTTTTATATGTGAATCAGAACGTTTAGAGATTACTGTAGCAGAAATTACAGTATATTACTAAAACTAAAGAAAACTAAAAAGGATATGTACTTTGAGATTCTACTGTGACTACTTACGAATAGCAATATTAATGGGGAGCCTCTCGGTGTTGACAATGTGCTCCATAAAGTCACAACTCTTACCCAAAAGACAGTACAGTAGATGGGACAGTTTTCTGAATGTTAACTTGCTCTTTTGATAAACGTTTTATTAATACACCTGACAACACCTTAATAACTCATTCCAAAAGCATCAATAATTACTTCCACCTCAAACTAAGTCATGCACACTATATCTATATCACTTATAATTTTGTTTTTATTATTTCACGGTATATATAACGTTTCTCATTTGTGTATTAGGAAGCTGCTACTTACAGTGACTTCTGTTAGCCCAGCTGGCGAGATTGTGTTATAATAACTTTATTCACTTTATCTTCTTCGCCCCTTCTCAGCTAACTGCTGTTGTCGGGCGGTCAGTCAATTTCCTGTTACACATTGTTGGCAAGTACTGAGCACGTACGCACTCTTGAATGTACCAGAACATATCCCAATGTTTGTAAAAAATTAACTAAAAAAACTCTTGTTTGCTGCTGTCAAAACGTTCTCTGGCAGGTTAACCCAAGAGTTGATAACTCTCGTCCAGAGAAGTGTGTTTTGACAGCTTTCTGTACTATTAGCTGTGACCTCTAGAGGGGCGGCCTTCCTCTAACTCCAAAAAATGCACAACTGACTGAGTAATACTATTGTAGGTGCTGTGTTAAGTCATTCCTTGCTTTCATATAGCATTAACTATGTAATTGTCTGGGTACCGGCATCAGTTTGGTGACGCCCCTCTGAAAGTTCTCAATCAATTGGCAGTTATAGGTGTATCTCAGGACCAAACAGAACTGTAGTACTCCAAGTGAGGAACACAATACCTTTTAAAACTTTATGAGAGTCGGACCATGTAAGTAGGTGTAGGATCTTCGTATTGTTCCTACTGGTTCATCAGCAAGATTTACTTTCTTCTCACAAGATTCGAAAACTTCATTTGGTTGTCAATATAAACGCCCAGATCTTTCTCACATTAAGTTTCATCTAATGAAATGTTTTTGTCACTTTGGTACAGTCCACACCACTAATATGCCACGCAGACTGGCGCCCTCTAAATTCCTAACTGGCAACTTCGCTGGGTGCATCCCTCCCACATCTCACTTCCAGAAACACACAAGCCAGGAAATTAATCGGTGGTCAGCCAAGATGTAGAGTTAAAGCTGACCCCCAAACTATCAACACGTCCAGTACTGCCCAGTAAGACCCAGCCAAAATTTATGCTCTCACACTAATACTGAGATTAATCCATCGTGTCTGGAATGAATTACCGAGTGGATGCGAAACCTATCACGGACGGACGGATGGACGGTAGGAGGGAGGGACACGGACAGACGGACGGATGGAACGAACGGACGGACGGATGGAACGGACAGACAGATGGACGGATGGAACGGACGGACAGACAGACGGACGGACGGACGGACGGACGGACGGATGGATGGATGGATGGATGGATGGATGGATGGATGGACGGACGGACGGACGGACAGTATCATTGGAATACTTTACATCCCCAAACTTTCGGTCCGGGAGGAATACTAAGAGATATAAATTTAACGCCGGTCAACAAGGAACGGCGCTCCTAACACAGTAAAACGAATGATTTCACATCTTCATAAAACTTTGAAAAAATTGTATTTGGTGCAAGCTTAAGAAAACGTTACATTCCTAAAAATTACATAGAAAAATACTTTAATGGTCTTGAAACACAAGGAGGTGGTCTAATGCTCCCGAGGCATGAGTGTTAAGACGCTCCCACACATCTAAAAAGGGAGGAGACCCAATTCACCCAAAGCATTGTTCTCTGATGCTGTGTTGTGACGAGGTCAATACCGCAAATTTCAAGATCAATTGGTTCTCTGCTCAAAAAAGACCTTTCTCCAAATCGCCCCTGAGGCATTACGACCCTGAGTATTACGGTTGGGGCCCATTAAAATTAGGATCTATTGGAATTAGTACTCACCGGGATTGAGATCCAAATGTTACTAAGCTCCAATGGTTAGGTTGTTATGAATTAGGGCTGGGACCTGTTTGAGGAATTAACAGCTGTTAGAGAGGACATGACACCTCCAAAACACGAAGCTGATTAGCTAATAGCTTGTAAAGCAGGATAATGAACTATGACAGCATGGTGAGTGGTCATTTTATCTCCGTGAAACAAGAACTTTCCAGGAGAGATAGGGATGCCTTTAAAACAGGTGAGTGTGATCACTGCACCCACTTGAATGGAAGAGGTGAGGCTCTGATTGGAAGAAAGTGGGAGGGAGTGGACTCCGATACCCTCATATCCCTAGATGGGTAAAGTGGGGTCCAAAAATCCCCACGCCGAACTTATATGAACATACCCTGTAAGTGTAAAAGGGTAACAAAATTAAATCTATATTTTCATATACTCAGCTATTTGGTAATTTTTTTTTCATTTTCAGTCAGAAGCCTAGCTAGACCTTTAAATGATATACAGTAGACATCGACGGGACCACAGGCGACCATAAAGACGGAGTAGGTCCGACGTCCGCATGAACGAGTAGGAGCATCACGTTGACTCACTGATGAGGGGGAGGGACACCGACGTCCTCAAAGACGGAGGGGAAGACGTAATATTTCCTTAAAACTATTGTGGGATGCGAGAGACTTCAAACTTAGTTGATGAATAAAACGATAATCAATGAATATAATAACTTAGACGTACCTGAGATATGGTGTGTTAATGTCCTTCGTAGAGCTGTGTTAATGAACACTTACCTGGGAAAAGATAAGGACAAATCTGGTTGAGATTACCTGCCGTTACCACACACACACACACACACATACGCACATACTTAACTTACAGGTACAATAAGGCAGAACCAATATGTCAAGAACACAACAGTAATATTATTAGTAGTTACCTTGTGCTGGTGGTAGCAGAAGCCCTGGCACCGGTTTGACAATTTTATGACACCTCTTGCCACTTGACGACATCTTGCTGTACTCCCTGACACACTTTACACCTTGCGATAGCTCAAAACACTTTGCAACACTTTACGACACTAATGACACTTTATATCACTTTATGAGACTTTAAAGCATTAATGACACATTATTGACACTTTACGACATCAATGGCACTTTACGACACTTTGACAGACTTCACAGCACCTTACGACACTACTGTATGTTGCTTGGACACTATAACTATTAGAGACTTTCTAACACTTTATGCCACTTCATGATACTACATGGCTTTTTACAGCACTTTAAAACACTGACAGTCAAGACACTTCATGACACCTCTCGTACTTCACAGCACTTCAGAAATACTTTTGAAAGCCTAACCTAACCTTCCTTAACCTGTAAAAAGGTTAAGAATCACTTTCGAGTTTATGGCTCCCTTCTCATTTGAACACCGAAAACAACACCATAACATAGTAAACACCGAAAACACCACCATGCCATCTTAAACACCGAAAACACGAATAATTTAAGCTTTTTATACTGGTAGTCTTAAGATTTATTTAGGTTAGGAAAGGTTAGGTGAGGTTTTCAAAGGTTTTCTTGGTGTTCGTTTTAGTATTTTACCCCACATTTTCTCTCTACTTCAAAGCCCTGCCCACTTTGAACAACCAATATTGTTGGTAATATCGGTTAAAATATTCGAAAAATACAAATTTGCAACGGAAACGTAATAGATTAAAGTATTTTCATTTTTGCTCTTTTTCCAAACATAAATATAATTATCTAGTTCCTTGTTCGACCTAAAACGAGTCTTTTCCCTTAAGCCACTTACGACACTTTATACCAACTCTTATTACACGTATGGGTGTTTTTGACACACACAATTACTTTGTGACACTTAAAGTCTTCGTGACACAAACGCTTCACATCACTTATAAAACTTCATAACTCAAACACTTTACAACACAAATAAACACTTAACGTTACTTACAAACACGTTATGATACATGTGATCACTTCACAATACTTATGAAAAGTTACGGCACTTAAAAGCACTTTTTGAAACTGAAGACCTCTTTGAAACACTTATAACTACTTCACGTCACTTATAAACACTTTGTGATACTTGCAAACACTTCATGACACTTTTAAACACTTTACTACACTGAGGAACACTTTACGATGCTTTGCAGAGCTTGTCAATTACAGTCTCTTCACCGGCTATTTGTTTGTCTAAGCCTTCATGTAATTCCTTACCGGCACTGAGGCAGAGACAGCACTGCGTATGTCTTGTCTTTGTTGACATTCTCATAAATCCGAAACCGCGAAACGAGGCAGATTCAAGACTTGAGCGAACCGGTCAAACCTCATTCCATGCTATAACGGACTGACTTTGGTCGTGTTATATAAAATATAGGGCAATTCATTACAGATGATTATATGCTAATATTTTAATTCGTACAATGGCTCGTTTTGGGATCGAGTCTGATGTATCTAACACAGATCAGGGCTGTTCCTGAACCCTCGAAACACGTTATCGATGTCTCAAAGTGGTTTCGGTCTGGTGACTAAAAGTATCCAGAATTCTTTATATTGTTTATCTCTCTTGATGTGCTTATTTAAAACAAACAAACAGGAAACAAACATAATAAGATAAATCTGCATTAAATAAAAAAAAATAACGATAGAACACATGTTAAATTACTTTTTTACTCAAAGAGTAAACGCTTTTGAAGTCATGTGTGTTGTCTCATGACCAACAACCCAGACCACGTCTAAACCAAAGCTACCAACAGTCTCAACGTAACTGTCTCGTATATTGTGTGGTTTAATATTTTGACAAACTAAAGAAAATCAATCACCCTAAAATTAATTAATGAAAAGTGTTCAAAGACGTTGTCGTACTCAATAGGTATGGACAGTCACCGCAATAAATTTGCACCCAGACACTGCGGCACCGAAAACGATCGTGGAGGTTTGTGCGTTTCTGGAGGTTGGGTGAGGGAGGGATGCACCCAGTGAAGTTGTCAGTTATGAATTTCAAGGCCACCAGTCTGTGTGGCTTATTAGTGGCGTGAACTTACAGTAAGTACAGTCACTTATAAAAGAAACGCCCCCCCCCTCCCCCAGTCCACAGCCCTTCTAACTCATGGCAGTTCCGATCTGGTAACAGTGTACAGTACCTGACGTAGAGGGTCGGGGTGAGGGGTGGTGTTGGGGTCACATACTTACTCGACCAAGGTTCGAGTGGGTATACGAATGAACTCTCCTTTTGCAGAATAAGCTTAGTTTGGGTATAGGTATAATGCGATGAATAAGGTCAATTTAATACATATTATATTGGTAAGATACATTTATCAAGTTATACTTACCCATATGTTTACCAGTGATTTTAATGAAACACTCGAAGCCGGTATCTAAGGAGAATAGAATGAACTATGGCCAGCCCTACCCATCCTCTCCACTCACTCATTGGTGGGAGTTCCTCTGAGATTTAACGTTCAAGTCTTATCAAACTAATTAGAATGTGTAATCGGATAGACGAAGTAGGATTACACTTGACTGGTAAACCATAATCTCACCTTACATATGGAGCCATAATAATATAAATACGACCAATTAAAAGGGGTGATTGTGATAGCTTATTAATGGGCCTATGTATTCCTGCATGCAAACCACCCAGGTTAATCTAATATAAAATAGGAATAGCAGCGTCTCTGTCTGTCTGTCTGTCTGTTCTGGGCAGCCGAAACGGCACAATCGTTTTTCATCAAACTTGGTGGAAAAATCGCAAAAAAATCGTAGAGTGGAACAAACCTGGTCCCATGTCGATGGTTTCTTTAGGAAGGCATTAATTAACCATTTTTTTTTTACGCTGGAATACGATGCAAGTCTACGGACTTGGCGCACCCTCATTCGTGTACGTTGTCAGCCCACGATTGCAGTTATCATACGGCTCCCTCCTCCTCCCCCCACTTTTTCTATTAGCCTACTTTTTTTTAAATATTGTTTGGATTAGTATAGGAAGGAAGATGAGTAAATAGAAGAATAAAGAAGGGGAAACAGAAAATAGTTAGAGATAACAGGTGGGGGGGAGCTGAGTTTCATCATGCGTCTGGATGCACAGTTTCAACGTTACCAGACCATTTTCGGACCTTACAGCTACAGTGTGTACACTGTACAGTATACTTAGTCCTGTGGCTTACTGTACATGGAAAAGGAAAAGATATAAAATGATAATAACAGGAATGCAAGGACAAGATAGAAAGGGAGAAGAGAAGGAGAAGAAGAGAGACTGAAGCCTTACTATCCTTAAGAGGCGAGTGAGGAAAGGAGATCGGAGAGAAGGATAGTGAAAGGTGGAGGTATGAATGGAGGGATGGAAGGACAGAATAAGAATGGTATAGAAGGATAGTAGAGAAGGAGACAAAGGAAGGACAGCGATAAGTAAAACAAAAATCAGAACAAGTATTTGGATGATAACATGTAGAAATTAGTCGGTCAAATGAAGGTAAAAAGAGTAAGAATAATGAGATACAATATAAAGAAGAAAGAGACACTTATTATAACAACCACGACCATGATTATGACAGCCATGACCATGATTATAACAACCACGACCATGATTATAACAGTCACGACCATGATTATAACAACCACGACCATGATTATAACAACCACGACCATGATTATAACAACCACGACCATGATTATAACAACCACGACCATGATTACTTAAACCTTGACCATGATTATAACAACCGACCATGATTATAACGGTCACGACCATGATTATAGCAACTACGACCATGATTATAACAACCCCGACCATGATTATAACAACCACGACCATGATTATAACTCCTATGACTATGATTATAACAACCACGGCCATGATCATAACAACTACGACCATGATTATAACAACCACTACCATGATTATAGCAACCGCAACTATGATTATATCACCTACGACTATGATCATAGCAACCACGACCATGATTATAACAACGCCGACCATGATTATAACAACCACTACCATGATTATAACAACCACGACCAAGGATTATAACAACCACGACCAAGGATTATAATAAACTAATGACCATGATTATAACAGTCACGACCATGAGATTATAATAACCACGACCATGATTATAAATAACCACGACCATGATTATAACAACCACGACCGGCGATTATAACAACCACGACCATGATTATGACAACCATTAGACCATGATTATAACAACCACGACCATGATTATAACAACCACGACCATGATTATAACAACCACGACCATGATTATAACAACCACGACCATGATTATAACAACCACGACCATGATTATAACAACCACGACTACGATTGAGAATAACCACGGCCAGATTAAACAAACTACGGACTATGTTGATTATAACAGTCACGACTAATGATTATAACAACCACGACCATGATTATAACAGTCACGACCATGATTATAACAACTACTCTAATTATGATTATAACAACCACGACTATGATTATAACAACCACGACCAAGGATTATAAATAACTACGACTATGATTATGACAACCATGACCATGATTATAACAACCACGACCATGATTATAATATCACGACCATGATTATAACAACCACGGCCATGATTGAAATAACCAGGACCATGATTGTAATAACCACGAAATTATGATTATAATAGTCACGACTATGTGATTATAAATAACCACGACCATGATTATAACAACCACGACCATGATTATAAATAACCACGACCATGATTATAACAACCACGACCATGATTATGACAACCATGACCATGATTATAAATAACCACGACCATGATTATAACAGTCACGACCATTGATTATAACAACCACGACCATGATTATAAATAACCACGACCATGATTATAATATTGACTAAGGATTATACAACCACGACCATGATTGAGGAAGAACTATTGCCAAGGATTATAATAAACCACGACCAAGGATTATAACAACCACGACCATGATTATAATAGTCAAATAGACTATGATTATAACAACCATGACCATGATTATAACAACCACGACTATGATTATAACAACCACGACCATGATTATAACAACCACGACCATGATTATAACAACCACGACCATGATTATAAATAACCACGACCATGATTATAACAACCACGACCATGATTATAACAACCACGACTGAAGATTATAACAACCACGACCATGATTATAACAACCACGACTATGATTATAAATAACCACGACCATGATTATAACAACCACGACCATGATTATAACAACACGGCCATGTTTATAAATAACCACGACCATGATTATAATAACCACGACCATGATTATAACAGTCACGACCATGATTATAACAACCACGACCATGATTATAATAGCCACGACCATGATTATAACAACCATGACCATGATTATAAATAACCACGACTATGATTATAATAACCACGACTATGATTATACCAATCACGACTATGATTATAAATAACTACGACCATGATTATAACAACCACGACTATGATCATAACAACCACGACTATGATTTATAACAACCACGACCATGATTATAACAACCACGGCCATGAGTATAACACCCACGACTTTGATTATAACAACCACGACCATGATTATAACAACCACGACTATAATTATAACAACCACGACCATGATTATAACAACCACGAATATGATTATAAAAAACACAAACCATGATTATAACCACGACTATGATTATAACAATCACGACCATGACGACCATGATTATAACAACCACGACTATGATAATAACAACCACGACTATGATTGTTAACACCATGACTATGATTATAACAACCACGACCATGATTATAGCAACCACGACCATGATTATTACAACCACGACCATGATTATAACACCCACGACCATGATTATAGCAACCACGACTATGATTATAACACCAACGACCATGATTATAACACCCACGACCATGATTATAACAACCACGACTATGATTATAACAATCACGACCATGACGACCATGATTGTAAATAAACCACGACTATGATAATGACAACCACAACTATGATTGTAACACCCATGACTATGATTATAACAACCACGACCATGATTATAACAACCACGACCATGATTATAACACCCACGACCATGATTATAACAACCACGACTATGATTATAACAATCACGACCATGACGACCATGATTATAACAACCACGACTATGATAATGACAACCACGACTATGATTGTAACACCCATGACCATGATTATAACACCCACGACCATGATTATAACAACCACGACTATGATAATGACAACCACGACTATGATTGTAACACCCATGACTATGATTATAACAACCACGACTATGATAATGACAACCACGACCATGATTATAACAACCACGACCATGATTATAACAACCACGACTATGATAATGACAACCACGACTATGATTGTAAAAACCCATGACTATGATTATAACAACCACGACTATGATAATGACAACCACGACCATGATTATAACAACCACGACCATGATTATAACAACCACGACTATGATAATGACAACCACGACTATGATTGTAACACCCATGACTATGATTATAACAACCACGACTATGATAATGACAACCACGACCATGATTATAACAACCACGACTATGATAATGACAACCACGACTATGATAATGACAACCACGACTATGATTGTAACAATCCATGACTATGATTATAACAACCACGACTATGATAATGACAACCACGACCATGATTATAACAACCACGACCATCTATCTAATATACTATAGGAATAGCCGTGTGTCTGTCTGTGTGTCTGTTCTGGGCAGCAGAAACGGCACAATCGTTTTTCATCAAACTTGGTGGAAAAATCGCAAAAAAATTCGTAGAGTGGAACAAACCTGGTCCCATGTCGATGGTATCTTTAGGAAGGCATTAATTAACCATTTATTTACGCTGGAAAACGATGTCGCTGTACGCTGTCAGCCGGACGGCGGTTGCGCACTTGCCAAGCGCGAGCGTTTGAACTTTCATGCCTCGGTAAACTGTACCACCAGACCACCAGACTCGCCACCCGGCACAAAGGGCCCACGATCACTTGTATACTCTATATACATATGGGGTTGTAATATTACATGGTTATTTAGTAATGTTATTAGGAGTTTAGAATATAATGCCTTAGTTGTGCATGAAACGAAACATGAACCGAGACAGTGGTTCGTGCACGACGTGATCTTCCACCGCCCACCGCCCAACACCACCCCTCACCCCGACCCTCTACGTCAGGTACTGTACACTGTTACCAGGTCTGAATTGCCATGAGTTAGAAGACCTGTGGACTGGGGGGGGGGGTTCTTTTATGAGTGCCTGTACATGTGATATATTTTCCCTATTATTACTGCGACTAAGCACACTGCCTTGTGGCATATCGCTTGTCACAGGTGCAGTGCATATGACAAATTTCGTGCCCTTTACCACGAACCTTTTTTACGATCGTAAAGAAAACCACTGACCCATGATATACAAGACATTCTCCCAAATTCCATATCCTTCCAAAGTAATTTTTAGCCTTGACAAAGTCAAGATCTGTATTGCTAATATTACCACTACGGCCACAGATTCAGTGCCTTCGGCAGAAACGTCAAACAGGAGCCTCTGGGTATAAATTAATGGTGGCATTCCATCACAAGGCTGCTCCGTTGTAGATGGTACATCAAGGTATCAGGTACTGTACAATGTTCACCATAACTCTACACATTATGCAGGTCAAGCTTGCTCGACAGTAATTATTCGTGCTGTGGTAATCACCCCTTTTGCCACCACGTTCCAGGATCTGGGTCCAAACATCCAATACCTTAAGTAATTGCGTCAAACGGGAGCGTCCTGAAAAACTCATGTTGGTAGTCCTTACAAGGTTGTTTCGTAGCAGATGTTCCATCATGGCGTCTCTTAAAATGCCCTCAAGTACCTTACAGACTATGCTGGTCAAGCTCACGGGCGTATAATTTTTTGTAAAGTGGCGATCATCCTGTTTGAATATAGGACTCACATATGCCAATTTCCAGTCACTGGGGACCTTTTGCTCTTCCATGCATCTGCAGAACAAGATTTTAAGGGGCTTACCATGCTCGTTGTACAACTCTCTTAGCACTCTGGGATGACAGTTTGTCCCAATACAGTCTTCCGAAAGCGTAATGCGAGTCAACGCTTTGTCAAACCGTCTTTCCTTAAACGCAGGGAGATTGTTCGCATCCTCTTGAAACACTGATGAAAAGAATTTATTTAATTCCTCCGCTTTATCCTGATCTGAGTTTTATGTAACTACCACCTTCAAGTCTCAGATCTGATACGTCCACAAATGTCCTTAATTTCGACTTTGCGTAACAGTAAAAGGCCATTGGCTTTGCTTGACCTCACTTGCAATCCGCCTCTGAAACCTCTTTTCAGCCCTTCTACACTCTGACTTTGCTTGGTTCCTGGACCTGGCATACGTCCCTCTGTCCTGCTTATCATTTGCCACAACCCATCTCTTGAATTTCTGAGATTTCCTCTTAACTTTGTTGACCGCCGCATGGCTCATGTGTAACGGTCTTCTTGTATTCTTGGAGACACTGGGTTTGGTCTTGTGTATACATTTATCATTCAAATAGTTCACCTTACTGGGAAATAATGTTCAGAGTGATATTCCCGTTCTTGTTTACCAGCGAGTCAGGCCAGTGAATGCCTACCCCTTATCTCTTCCTTCATCTTGTCGTAATCACCACTGTAATATTTGAACCTTGACCTGCTTTTATCATTAACCAAATAACAGTTAAATCTTAAGGATAATATCATATGATGGCTGGTGCCAACGGGAACTAGTAACAGTTGTTCCAGCTAGGCCACCATACCCTCCTCGTTGGTTATGGTGTTTGCCCCTATAGTGAGTTGGATCTTTAACATGTTGGAATATAAAATTGTCTCTCAGGGTTTCACAAAAAGTAGCAGGATTATTTATGTCATTTTGTGAAATTTCATTCCTCCAATCGATGTCGCCATAGTTGAAGTCCCCCATGACAAGGAGGTGGCTAGAGTGAGCGCTATTGCGTTGCCTATTAAAACTATTAAGTGTCCATGGTTTAACAATCTGCAATTCGGGGATTTGTAGATGCATCCAACAATGAGTAAATCTCTCCCCCTTCAGTTTAATTTTACACCACTTGGATTCTTCAAAAACATCCTCTCCCCGCACCCTCCCTGGCTGGTTCTAAGGTCTTGTCTAACATTGATAACCACACCCTGTTTCAATTTGCCTGAGGAAGGTTCATAAATGAGTCATATCCTCCCTTTCTTACACAACAGTTCAACAACACCTACTATAAGTTTCCAACTCCGCTTTCTTGTCAAGGAAAGTGTCAGCTTTTGTGTACATGACTCTCAAGCCAGAAACAGTCCTCGGTAGTGACTTCGAGTTTGGTGGTTGTTCTGGCTTCCTTCCATTCTCATCAACTTCCTCGTTTACCTAATTCACTGTAATTTGTAGTGTAGGCCAGAAATGACACTGCTTACATGGCTGAGTCCGCACCACAACCATCTTCAAGTCTCGATAGTTATGGCGAGATTCAGTGATTTTGGTGTTGTTCACTCGGTGGGCCAGATCTTTAGAATGTTGCAATAGAGAATTGTCTCAAAGTTTATACAAATAGATTACGAGGTAATTAAAGTCGATTATCACCATAACTGTAATCACCGTGGGCCTGAGGAGTTTGTTTATCGTCTCGTCGAGTTTGTGTTGTAAATATTTCAAATTTTTGTTCAAATTAGGCCCCAAACGACACGCATATTTAACAGGAGGCAAAAAGTGACAGCGGGAGAGGCTGACACCTGGGAATGTTGACAACTGATTTATAATAATTATTAATGTGCCTAGAGAAATCTACTTACTCTACTTAAGAAATAAACCAGAAGAAAATATTGTACTGTAGGTAGAAAAAATTTTTAACGGAAATTCAGTAAAATCATAATGCAATTTCAATTTGATGCAGCACATACAAAAACAGCGTAGACATATAAAATAGGCAAATATAATTAGTCGATTCAACGTAAGATGACTTATGAAAGACCTAAGGTAAGCCTTATAGCTAAATAATTGTATGAACATAAAACATTTCACATTTCTCAACATAAAACAAACGCTCATCCTACCTATTATATAGTACATGATAGTATATAAACACTAGACGATCACAGTAGTCAATAAATACTTTACACGAGCTGCTCCTCAAGGAGTGAGACACTAACGTTTTCTTTGGTGATGCTCCACACTGAAAGCTGCACTGCTGATCCAGCGGTGGTACAGGAGATACTGCGCCAGGCTAGAGATCAGACGACGGTATACCTGGACCATCTTCCAGTCCATCGAGTATGCTGGCGAGCAAGACCAGATGAAGGTGAGACCTGCACTTACAATATCTGATACAGAGAGAAACCCAATACTCTAATATTTCTGCTCCTTTTATCCTTAAACTTGTTATGCTGAGGCATAATTTCGTATTATAATTTTGTAAACTAGGTGTTTTGATTGTTTTCTGTCCTATGCAGCAGTTATTTTGGCAAATTTATTGAACTTTTTTGTGTATATATTGATGTATTAATTATGTAAGAATATTCTCGAATGTATTGCATCGCTTTTCCTATGATTTACTTAATATTGTAAGCCTCGAACAGAGTAAAACATTTTAGAATCTCCCAGGCGTCTCTGGGTGATGCTAGGGTGTTCGAGAGGGATCTGGCGAGGCGTACTTAAACACCAGCGAGCATGCTAGGAGAAGTCGGTCAATCGCTTCTGTTCAGAGTGTGAAGAGCAAGTCTAGTAGAACAACTTGAGACAATTGTTGTGCAAGTATTGTGGAATTGTTGTGATTAATATAAAGTGAAAAGACTAAGGAATTGTACACTGGTAGTGTGCTGACTACAGTATATATTCGAAGTGAAAAGTCCAGCTGTGAAGCCATTACCCTGTTAACAGTGTTGTGAAGAATCAGTGCTTATTAAAGAAGACTACAGTGCACAAGTGTGTTTCTGTGACCTGGTGGAAATCTCCTGCCTGTTGTTTGTCTGTACACTGGCGGGACAGTCAATGGTAATTCGACAACACTTGAGCTATATATTGCTTCTGTACAACCGAACCTAGCCGCTGGTAACCAGTGGTGGAAGCTGGGTAAATGGTGATGGAGGAGTGTCGTAACAAACTTAATACTTTGCATAAATACTTTTGAAGCCTTCCAAGTTTTAATAGTTCCAACAACGTCACACGAAATGGCTTTAGATGTCTCTTATTGATATTTGCTGTGAAAGTCTTGTATAATTTTTTCGCTTCTACTGACAGCTTTAAAACCTGTTTCATGGAGCGAACTTCCCACTGTGGGAGCCTTCATACTGTGGGAATCCCACAGTATATAGGAACTTTTTAAATTTTAAGAGCTTTGTTTTCCTTGGTGTTGTTAACGATATTCCTGGAGTGAGGTGATAACTAGAGCCACGTAGCAGGGCACAGAGGCGCAGAGCCTTCTAGTTTTCATAATTTTTCAATGTTGTTGGGCACTAGAGCATTACTAACTTGATTACCCTCTTAAAGACCTTCGTGGTTGAAGCGCAATAATGATATTATACAACAACAGGTGAGGGTATCAGTAGAACAGGTATTGAGAGTGCAGGTGTTGGTAATGCAGGTAGTGGTAGTGGAGGAGACGAGAGTGTAGGTGTTGGTGGGGCAGTTGTTGAGAGAGCAGGTGTTGGTGGGGCAGGTGTTGGCAGCTTGGCAGAGAAGTGATTAGTACCATTAATGATATGTCTCCCACAGCTGTACGACTTCTTCAACGCCCTCCTCACACACATGACCAACACCACCATGAACGATGTTATGGAGGCCTTGTCACCCCGCGCCTCTCCCTCCACAGGTAGGAGAAAAGAAGAAAGAAAGAAAAAAGAAAAAGAAAGAAAGAAAGAAAGAAAGAAAGAAAGAAAGAAAGAAAGAAAGAAAGAAAAGAAAGAAAGAAAGAAAGAAAGAAAGAAAGATAGAAAGAATAAGAACGAAAGTTATCCCACAGATGAGGAGGGGGAGGAGGATGAGGTGAGCATGAAGAGGCTGCTGGAGGAGGCGTGGGCTGAGGAGGTGAAGGTGGAAGGGAGCTACAAGGGACCGCACCTCACCACGCCGCTCACAACACACTCCATACACCAGCTGGTCGATGCCTACAAGAAAAAGAAGGTCAAGGTTACCCCTCTAATCACACACACACACACACACACACTACCATACCCAGACACTCACAATACACTCACACTGCAACACACACACTCACACAGCACACACACACTTACACTGCTACACACACACTCACACTCACACTGCTACACACACACACCCACACTCACACTGCTACACACACACACACACACACCACCTTGTTACACACACATACTCACACTGCTACACAGACACACTGCCACACAGACAATCACACTGTCACAAAGACACTCACACTGCCACACACTCACACTGCCACACAGACACTCACACTGCCACACAGACACACTGCCACACAGACACACTCCACACAGACTTCACACTGCCACACAGACATTCACACTGCCACACAGACACTCACATCACACAGACACCACACGCCACAACACCACACTGCACACAGACATACACTGCCACAGACACCACCCCACAGACACACACTCACACAGACACTACACTGCCACAGACACACTGCCACACAGACACTCACACTGCCACACACTCACACTGCCACATAGACACACTGCCACACAGACACTAACACTACCACACAGACACTCACACTGCCACACAGACACACTGCCACACAGACACACTGCCACACAAACACTCCACACTGCCACACAGACACCCACACTGCTACACAGACACACTGCCAAACAGACACTCACACTGCCACACAGACAACCACACCCACACAGACCCACACTGCCACACAGACACACTGCCACACAAACACTCACACTGCCACACAGACACCCACACGCCACACAGACACCCTACACAGACACACTGCCACACAAACACTCACACTGCCACACAGACACCCACACTGCCACACAGCACACACTGCCACAGACACTCAGACTGCCACACAGACAACCACACTGCCACACAGACATCCACACTGCCACACAGACACTCACACTGCCACACAGACACTCACACTGCCACACAGACACACTGCCACACAGACACAGACACACTGCCACACAGATACTCACACTACCACACAGACATCCACACTGCCACACAGACATCCACTGCCCCACAGACACTCACACTGCCACACAGACACACTGCCACACAGACACACTGCCACACACAGACACAGACAACACTGCCACACAGACACAGACACACTGCCACACAGATACTCACACTGCCACATAGACACTCACACTGCCACACAGACACTCACACTGCCACACAGACACACTGACACACAGACACTCACACTGCCACAGACGCAGACACACTGCCACACAGACACCACACTGCCACACAGACACAGACACACTGCCACACAGACACTCACACTGAAACACAGACACAGACACATTGCCACACAGACAATCACACTGCCACACAGACACAGACACACTGCCACACAGACACTCACACTGCCACACAGACAATCACACTGCCACACAGACACTGCCACACAGACGCTCACACTGCCACACAGACACACTGCCACACAGACACAGACACACTGCACACAGACACACCCACACAGACACAGACACACTGCCACACAGACACTCACACTGCCACACAGACACAGACACACTGCCACACAGACACCACACTGCCACACAGACACAGACACACTGCCACACACACACAGACACACTGCCACACAGACGTCACACTGCCACACAGACACAGACACACTGCCACACAGACACTCACACTGCCACACAGACACAGACACACTGCCACACAGACGCTCACACTGCCACACAGACACACTGCCACACAGACACAGACACACTGCCACAGACACACTGCCACACAGACACAGACACACTGCCACACAGACTCACACTGCCACACAGACACAGACACACTGCCACACAGACACCTCACACTGCCACACAGACAATCACACTGCCACACAGCACACACTGCCACACAGACGCTCACACTGCCACACAGACACTGCCACACAGACAGACACACTGCCACACAGACACACTGCCACACAGACACACTGCCACACAGACACACTGCCACACAGACAGACACACTGCCACACAGACACTCACACTGCCACACAGACACAGACACACTGCCACACAGACACTCACACTGCCACACAGACACAGACACACTGCCACACAGACACACCTCCAAACAGACACACTGCCACACAGAAACAGACACACTGCCACACAGACGCTCACACTGCTACACACACAGACACAGACACACTGCCACACAGGCACAGACGCACTGCCACACAGACACAGACACACAGACACACTGCCACACAGACACACTGCCACACAGACACAGACACCACACACAGACACACTCCGCCACAGACACTCACACTGCCCACAGACACAGACACACTGCCACACAGACACACTCTCCACACAGACACACCACACAGACAAAGACACTGCCACACAGACACACTGCCACAGACACTCACACTGCCACACAGACACAGACACACTGCCACACAGACACACTGCCACACAGACACACCACACACAGACACACTGCACACACAGACACACTGCCACACAGACACACCACACACACACACTGCCACACAGACACACTGCCACACAGACACACTGCCACACAGACACACCACACACAGACACAGACACTGCCACACAGACACACCACACACAGACACAGACACACTGCCACACAGACACACCACACAGACACAGACACACCACACAGACACACACACAGACACAGACACACACAGACACCCAGCCACACAGACACACCACACTGCCACACAGACACAGACACACCACACACAGACACACTCCAGCCACACCACACAGACACACTTCCACACAGACACACTGCACACACAGACACACAGACACATCACACACAGACACACTCCACACAGACACCACACTGCCACACACACAGACACAGACACACTGCCACACAGACACAGACACACTGCCACACAGGCACAGACGCACTGCCACACAGACAGACACACTGCCACACAGACACACTGCCACACAGACACACTGCCACACAGACACACTGCCACACAGACACTCACACTGCCACACAGACACACTGCCACACAGACACCTCACACTGCTACACACACAGACACAGACACACTGCCACACAGACACAGACACACTGCCACACAGGCACAGACGCACTGCCACACAGACACAGACACACTACACAGCACACACACACTGCCACACAGACACTACACTGTGGGTTCTAGGTTGATACGCCCAGGTTCCTCAGATACTGCATTAAACCATTCCCTAAGGTGCGACCCACATCAGCCGTCTTACAACCAGGTTCCCACTCACTGCTGGGTGAACACAGGCAACGGTCTGTTCCAAAGACACCTCACACTGCTACACACACAGACACTCACACTGCTACACACACAGACACCACACTCACACACACAGACACTCACACTCGCACACACACAGACACTACACAGCTACACACACAGACACTCACACTGCTACACACAGACACTCACACTGCCACGCAGACACTCATATTGCTACACACACAGACACCACACTGCCACACACAGACACAGACACACGGCACACAGACACAGAACACACTGACACACAGACACCCACACTCACACACAGACACTCAGACTGCTACACACACAGACACTCACACCCCACACACATAGACACTGCACTGCCACACAGACACCCCCACTGCCACACACAGACACTCACATTGCCACACAGTCACTCACACTGTTACACACACAGACACTCAGACTGCCACACACACACAGACACTCACACTGCTTCATACACAGACACTCACACTGCCACACAGACACTCACACTGCTACACACACATACACTCACACTGCCACACAGACACAGACACGCTGTCACACAGACACAGACGCACTGCCACACAGACACCCACACTGCGACACAGACACTCCACACTGCCACACAGACACACCACACACAGACACACTGCCACACAGACACAGACACACTGCCACACAGACACAGGCACACTGCCACACAGACACACTGCCACACAGACACTCACACTGTGGGTTCTCTAGGCATACGCCCAGGTTCCTCAGATATTACTGCATTAAACCATTCCCCAAGGTGCGACCCACATCAGCCGTCTTACAACCAGGTTCCCACTCACTGCTGGGTGAACACAGGCAACGGTCTGTTCCAAAGACACTCACACTGCTACACACACAGACACTCCACACTGCTACACACACAGACACTCACACTGCTACACACACACAGACACTCACACTGCTACACAGACACTCACACTGCTACACAGACACTCACACTGTGGGTTCTAGGTTAAGGCATACGCCCAGGTTCCTCAGATATTACTGCATTAAACCATTCCCAGGTGCGACCCACATCAGCCGTCTTACAACCAGGTTCCACTCACTGCTGGGTGAACAGGCAACGGTCTGTTCCAAAGACACTCACACTGCCACACACAGACACTCACACTGCTACACACACAGACACTCACACCACACACAGACACCCACGCTGCTACACACACAGACACTACACTGCCACACAGACACTCACACTGCCACACAGACACTCACACTGCTACACACATAGACACTCACACTGCTACACACACAGACACTACACTGCTACACACACAGACACCACACTGCCACGCAGGCACTCACACTGCCACACACACAGACACTCACACTGCTACACACACACAGACACCACACAGCTACACACACAGACACCACACTGCTACACACACAGACACTCACACTGCTACACACACACAGACACTCACACTGCACACACACAGACACTCACACAGCTACACACACAGACACCACACTGCTACACACACAGACACTCACACTGCCATGCAGGCACCACTGCCACACAGACACCCACACTGCTACACACACAGACACTCACACAGCTACACACACAGACACTCACACTGCTACACACACAGACACTCACACTGCTACACACACAGACACTCACACTGCTACACACATAGACACTCACACTGCTACATACACAGACACCACACCACACACACACAGACACACCACACCACACACACACAGACATCACACTCCACGCAGGCACTCACACTGCCACACAGACACTCACACTGCTACACACATAGACACTCACACTGCTACACACACAGACACTCACAATGCTACACACACAGACACCTCACACTGCTACACACACAGACACTCACAGTGCTACACACATAGACACTCACACTGCTACACAGACACCACACTGCCACACAGACACTCACACTGCTACACACACAGACACTCACAATGCTACACACACAGACACTCACACTGCTACACACAGACACTCACACTGCTACACAGACACCTCACACTGCCACGCAGGCACTCACACTGCCACACAGACACCACACTGCTACACACAGACACCACACTGCTACACACACAGAGACACTCACAATGCTACACACACAGACACTCACACTGCCACGCAGGCACTCACACTGCTACACACACAGACACTCACACTGCTACACACACAGACACTCACACAGCACACAGACACTCACACTGCTACACACACAGACACTCACACTGCACACACACACAGACACTCACACTGCTACACACAGACACTCACACAGCCACACAGACACCACACTGCCACACACACAGACACTCACACAGCCACACACAGACACTCACACAGCTACACACACAGACACCACACACACAGACACTCACAGCCACACACACAGACACTCACACTCCTACACACACAGACACTCACACTGCCACGCAGGCACTCACACTGCCACACACACAGACACTCACAATGCTACACACAGACACTCACACTGCCACGCAGGCACTCACACTGCTACACACACAGACACTCACACTGCTACACACACAGACACTCACACAGCTACACACACAGACACTCACACTGCTACACACACAGACACTCACACTGCTACACACAGACACTCACACTGCTACACACACAGACACTCACACAGCTACACACACAGACACTCACACTGCTACACACACAGACACCACACTGCTACACACACAGACACTCACACTGCTACACACACAGACACCACACTTCTACACACACAGACACTCACACTGCCACACAGACACTCACACTGCTACACACACAGACACTCACACTGCCACACAGACACTCACACTGCTACACAAACAGACACTCACACTGCCACACAGACACTCATACTACCACACAAACAGTCTCACTCCACACAGACACTCACACTACACACGCAGACACTCACACTGCCACGCAAACACTATACTCCACACAAAGTCCCACTGCCACACAGACACTCACACTGCTACACACACAGACACTCACACTGCTACACACACAGACACTCACACAGCTACACACACAGACACTCACACTGCTACACACACAGACACTCACACTGCTACACACACAGACACTCACACTGCTACACACACAGACACTCACACTTCCACGCAGGCACTCACACTGCTACACACACAGACACTCACACTGCTACACACACAGACACTCACACTGCTACACACACAGACACTCACACTGCCACACAGACACTCCACACTGCCACACAGACACCACACTGCTACACACACAGACAGTCACACTGCCACACAGACACTCATACTACCACACAAACAGTCTCACTGCCACACAGACACCTCACACTGCTACACACGCAGACACCACACTGCCACGCAGACACCACACTGCCACGCAGACACTCACACTGCCACGCAGACACACTCACACTGCCACACAGACACTCACACTGCTACACACACAGACACTCACACTGCCACAAGACACTCACATTGCCACACAGACACTCACACTGCTACACAACCACTCACACTACCACACAAACAGTCTCACTACCACACAAACAGTCTCACTGCCACACAGACACTCACACTGCTACACAGACACACTGCTACACACACTCACGCTACTACTCAGACATCATATTACTGCTCAGACATTCACACTGCCACACATGACACTCACACTGCCAGACATTCACAACCTCATTGTCACACCGCCACACTTTCACACAACCTTTAATGACTTTGTAAATTCTAAATTCTTTAAGCCTTATTTTCAGTGTAGCAGCTTGGTACATAACGTACAGTACAGTATGGCAAAAAAAAAATATTCGTAGATTGTATTTTCCGCTAGTGGTGAAAATATTAGTGTACTACAACAACGCTGCACACACACACACTAGGTATACTTGTGCTTCTAACTATTTTCGCTCCATTCTGATTATTTATTACCTGTCCCACACCTGCCCTACATGATCCTCAGCGATTAGCTATACACTGTTTGTCTGGTACAGGCACTACACGTCCGCTACGTGTACGTGTTGCTGAGGGAGGGTGTGCGGGTGTTGCGGCAGCGAGCCACCGTCACCCACGCCTCCACCGCCATCTCCGGCCAGATTACCGTGGTGGGTGATCTGCACGGAAAGCTGGACGACTCTCACTATACTGTATAAGGTAAGTGTCCTCTTAATAGGTCAGCTACCTTGTGTACTTCTATACTTCTAATGTTCATTCTATCCACTCGCTACAAAAAGTATCTGCAAGGTGGAGTCCGATGGATGTCAAAATGAACAATACGACTCCTGTTGTCTCGGTAGGGTTGTCAAAATCATTCGTCCGTTGTCTTATTGTCTAAAAAAAAAATTGCTGATTCTATTTGTAGCTAGTATACACTACCCCTTATTACACGTTACTCCCACTACTTTTCAGTTTATTTGGAACAGTTCAAAACTCGAAACAATTAAGTATCATTCAAATCGGTTCCATAAAAAGGAATATCATTGGAACAATACTCGAGACACGCTTCATAACAGTTGGACAAAGTGTGTCTGTACAGACATTTTATAAAAATATGCGAGTCAATAGGGCAAATATTAATAACACTGATAACATTACAATATAGACACGGTAACATTATCGAAAATGGAATGCCGTACTGCTAGAAGACTGTTTGAGAGCTTTGTGGGTTCAAATACCGTATGACACCCATTAGTCTATGTCCTTGGGTAGGATTTACTGTCGACGTCTTTTAATGAATAAATAGTGGCACTGTGTTTTTTGTATGGTGGTAAACTTCCATGGCCTGCAGATGGCCACAAAGGCCACGACCATTTACGAATTTGGCCCAAAGCCTGAAAATCGTATTTTTTACTAACATAGGCAAGTTGCATATGAAAATAGGGATTTTGTGGGACCGGAAATCGACTGGAATCATTATTTTTGGCCTACAAGGTTGTTAGAAGCCAAGAACGGTCACTCCCACTTTTGGCATATGTGTACACTCAAAGATTTGGCAAGAGCCCATGTGGCTACATTTAGGAAGACCATGACTTCTTATGATGAAGCAGTAATTGCTTTTGATACTTACAAAGGTGTTGATTCTAAAGAATTCCATGCATAAAAAGAGTTGGTTCAATAAAGGCAATCAGGTATGATGTCCAAGATAATACAAGCCTGAAAGAAGTCTCCCTTAAGAAACTGCTTGTCCACCACGATACCAAGCTGACACAGTACTTGGCGATGAAGTGTATTGAGTATGTTGAGAAGCTGCTTATAGTGTTCTATCATGGCACAAGCTGCTTCAAACAGGCACGACATTAAGACACATACATTGAAAACAAACCACAATGAGGCGGATACTCGGATGATTTATGGAGCTGTCAAGGAATATGAGCGTCTCAGAGAGGGAAGTGAATCATTGTACCATTAAAAGATCCAAAGAAGATATCGATGGTATTTCATAGTCCAGACACAGATGTACTTACTGCTCCTACAACTACAGGGTAGGTCATCACCACTCTTTCACTCCAAATACTTAGATCAACTTGAAAAGTTCTACCATTAGCATCAAAGCAGTTGTACAAGCTCTAGGGCCACAACTTAGTGAGTACCTTTGCCTTTCATGTATTAACAGGAACAGATACTACTGTGAAATTTCCTGGGATATCAAAGACGATATGGTTTACTCTCTTAAATAATTACAAGAGTGATAACCTGAAAACTCTTTTCGACGCTCTCAAGACATCAGAGCCTCTCAGTGAGTCTGTTATTAGGTCCCTGGGAGTATCATTCTAGGTTACTATGGCAAGAACAGTTATGATGACCAGGTAGATGCAAAGTGTCTTAGTGAGTTATGGTGGAAAAAAAAAGCAGTGAGGAAATGCCTCCAACCTCATCCGCCTTTAAACAACACTGCTTGAGGACTCAAGCACAAACAATAGTTTGCACTCAATCTTCAATTGGTATCCAAGAGATCCTGTCATGCTCATGCTTTAAAAGTGTACATTGTGAGAATCAAGATATTCATTCTGTGGTTAATGATGATTTTGATGGTAACGCCTTTTTAAGTAATTGTTATATGTAAGGTATAACGTATCATCATTTGTTTTCATTAGAATTTATTAACAATCTTATTTAAGTGTAAAAATACTTGCTTTACTTTTTTAGGTTCTTGGTATTGAAGTTCTTTCTTTAATTAAGAAACTTTAATTACTTTCATTAGCTTTTCACACACACACATGTGTGCATGTGATAAATTTTATATACTTTGTACGGAGACATTTTCACATTCAAATGTTTATATTGGAGGGAATTAGGTAATTTTTATATATTTTTTCTATATAATAATGAAAAAAAATTCTCAAACTTACCTTATTTTTCAGTTCCATACCGTATGTGTACAGCAAATTACTATTATCTTTGAATATGTGCCGCGAGTGTTACTCAGACTCAAATGAATATTATAATGAGTACGTTTAAAATGAGCTCTTTTGACCTACTGTAAGCCAATAAACAACAGATCTGATGTAGTGTGAATAGTGTTTTCTTTATAACATATTGCAATATAACTTGTTATAGCTTCCAAAAGATCTTTCACTCTCTCTCTATATATATATATATATATATATATATATATATATATATATATATATATATATATATATATATATATATATATATATATATATATATATATATTACCTGTATTTTTGGGCATCAAAGAGGTGCGTTGCCGTTCTTGGCTTCCAACAGCCTTGTAGGCCAAAAGTAATGATTCCAATCGGTTTTGGTCCCACAAAACCTATATTTTCATACTCAACTTACCTTTGTTAGTCAAAAATACGATTTTCAGGTTTTTGGCCACCGAAAAAGGTCGTTGCCATTGTGGCCATCTGCAGGCCATGGGAGTTTGCCACCATACGGATCCTTAATAAGAATGGTATGGAAAAAAAAACAGTGCCACCTTTTATTCATTAAATTAAATCGGCAGTACGTAAGGACATAGACTACATATTCGTACCTACTTTACGGTTGACTATGTATGTTGGTGATCTGTCAGTGTAATAACTGCACGTCTGTCGAAGTAATCTGATGGAATGTTGATTTATGATGAGATGGTGTCAAAGGTTATGACGCAGTGATATAATGCAAAATATTATCTATATATTATGAATTTCCGTGGGAGTAAAGTGAAAAGGGCAGTACAACGAGACCACGGTGTAGTTAGGCAAAATTGTTTTATATTCTTAGACACAGAATCAAGTCCACAAGTAAGTACTGTATATAACAGTCAGCGTCGAATAAAACTATTGAATGATTAAAAAGATTATCATTATAAAAGTACGACCTCATAATAATAATAATAATAATAATAATAATAATAATAATAATAATAATAATAATAATAATAATAATAATAATAATAATAATAATAATAATAATAATAATAATAATAATAATAATAATAATAATAATAATAATAATAATAATAATAATAATAATAATAATAATAATAATAATAAAGCTCTACTTGCACTATACCTCCCCGGACAGACCCTCGTTGTTAGGCAGGATTGGTGTTGTGTGTAGTGCTCACGGCACACTCACAAAATGAAACATATTAACATATACATCAAAAGCCGCCCATCTAGATTCTCCTCTTATTATATTTCACTACTGAGCAATCGCCATACAAGTGCTCACCTACAGTACCACAGGTAACACTGGTCTGCCCTCCATTGATGATGATAATCCTCCACCCGACAGAACGGTTCCTTCCACTGACAACCCTTACGTGTTCAACGGTGACTTCGTGGATCGTGGCCAGAAGTCCATGGAAGTGATATTGTTATTGCTGGCGCTGGTAATCGCCTTCCCCGCTGAGGCCACCGCGGCAACCACGAGGACCTGGTCATGAACGCAAGGTGAGTCAAGCAGCCAGATACCGTGCGTCAGGCAAACAGGTGAGTGAAACAGCCAGGTGAATGAAGGAGGAGTGAAACAGCCAGGTGAGTGAAGTAGGAAGGTGAATGAAACAGCCAGGTGAATGAAGTAGGCAGGTGAGTGAAAGAGCCAGGTGAGTGAAGAGGAGAAGGCAGGTGAGTGAAACAGCCAGGTGAGTGATGAAAGTGAAACAGGTGAATGAAGTAGGCAGGTGAGTGAAAGAGCCAGGTGAGGAAGGAGGCAGGTTAGTGAAGAGGTGAGTGAAGTAGGAAGGTGAATGAACAGCCAGGTGAATGAAGTAGGCAGGTGAGTGAAACAGCCAGGTGAGGAAGTAGGCAGGTTAGTGAAAGAGCCAGGAGAGGGAAGTAGGCAGGTGACTGAAGAGGCAGGAGAAACAGCCAGGTGAATGAGGCAGGTGAGTGAAACAGCAGGTGAGTGAAGCAGGAGAGGAAAGAGCCAGGTGAGTGAAGAGGAAGGTGAATGAAACAGCCAGGTGAATGAAGTAGGCAGGTGAGTGAAAGACAGGTGAGTGAAGGAGTGAAGAGGCAGGTGAGTGAAACAGCCAGGTGAGTGAAGTAGGCAGGTGAGTGAAACAGCCAGGTGAATGAAGTAGGCAGGTGAGAAACAGCAGGTGAGTGAAGTAATGAAAGAGCCAGGTGAGAAGAGAAGGTGAATGAAACAGCCAGGAAGGCAGAAGGTGAATCAAAGAAGAAAGAAACAGCCAGGTGAGTGAAGAGGCAGGTTAGTGAAAAGAGCCAGTGAGTGAAGGAAAGGTGAAGAGTAGGCAGGTGAGTGAAACAGCCAGGTGAATGAAGTAGGCAGGTGAGTGAAAGAGCCAGGTGAGTGAAGTAGGCAGGTTAGTGAAAGAGCCAGGTGAGTGAAGTAGGAAGGTGAATGAAACAGCCAGGTGAATGAAGTAGGAAGGTGAATGAAACAGCCAGGTGAATGAAGTAGGCAGGTGAGTGAAACAGCCAGGTGAGTGAAGTAGGCAGGTTTGTGAAAGACCCAGGTGAGTGAAGTAGGCAGGTGAGTAATAGGCAGGTGAGTGAAACAGCCAGGTGAGGAAGCAGGTGAGTGAAAAGCCAGGTGAGTGAAGTAGGCAATGAAACAGACAGGTGAGTGAAGTGAGGCAGGTGAATGAAGCAGCCAGGTGAGGAAACAGCCAGGTGAGGAAACATAAGGAAGAATAAATAAGATATAAGCAGGCAGGTGAGGAAGTAGGCAGGTGAGTGAAAGAAGAAGTAAGAAGTGAAACAGACAGGTGAGTGAAACAGCCAGGTGAATGAAACAGACAGGAGTGAAGTAGGCAGGTTAATGGTGAGAAACAGCCAGATGAGTGAAGTAGGCAGGTGAGTGAAACAGCCAGGTGAGAAAGCAGGTGAGTGAATGAAACAAGTGAATGAAGTAGGCAGGTGAGATAAACAGCCAGGTGAATGAAGTAGGCAGGTGAATGAAACAGCCAGGTGAGTGAAGTAGGCAGGTGAATGAAACAGACAGGTGAGTGAAGTAGGCAGGTGAGTGAAACAGCTAGGTGAATGAAGTAGGCAGGTAAAAAACAGACAGGTGAGGAAGTAGGCAGGTGAGAAGCAGGTGAGTGAAACAGCCAGAGAAATGAGCCAGGTGAGAAGAGAGAGTGAAACAGCCAGGTGAATGAAGTAGCAATGAACAGTGAGTGAAGTAGGCAGGTGAGTGAAACAGAGAAGCATCCAGTGAGTGAAACATCCAGGTGAGTGAAGTAGGCAGGTGAGTGAAACAGCCAGGTGAGGAAACATCCAGGTGAGTGAAACAGCCAGGTGAGTGAAGTAGCAGGTGAGTGAAACATCCAGGTGAGTGAAGTGGCCAGGTGAGTGAAACATCCAGGTGAGTGAAGTAGGCAGGTGAGTGAAGTGAGGCAGGTGAGTGAAACAGCCAGGTGAGTAAACAGAGGCAGAGGAAACAGAATGAAGTAGGCAGGTGAATGACAGGTGAGTGAAGTAGGCAGGTGAGAAACAGCCAGGTGAGTGAAACATCCAGGAGTGAAACATCCAGGTGAGTGAAGTAGGCAGGTGAGTGAAACAGCCAGGTTAGTGAAACAGCCAGGTGAGAAACAGCCAGGTGAGTGAAGCAGGTGAGTGAAGCAGGCAGGTGAGTGAAGTAGGCAGGTGAGTGAAACAGCTAGGTGAGTAAAACAGCCAGGTGAGTGAAGTAGGCAAGAGGGAAACAGCCAGGTGAGTGAAACATCCAGGTGAGTGAAGTAGGCAGGTGAATGAAAACAGTAAAACATCTATGAAGTAGGCAGGTGAGTGAAACAGCCAGGTGAGAGGAAACATCCAGGAGTGAAGTAGGCAAGGAGTGAAACAGCCAGGTGAGTGAAGCAGGCAGGTGAGTGAAACACAGGTGAGTGAAACAGCCAGGTGAGTGAAGCAGGGCAGGTGAGTGAAACAGCCAGGTGAGTGAAGTAGGCAGGAGTGAAGCAGGCAGGAGTGAACAGCCAGGTGAGTGAAGTAGGCAGGTGAGTGAAACAGCCAGGTGAGTGAAACATCCAGGTGAGTGAAACAGCCAGGTGAGTGAAACATCCAGGAGTGAAACATCCAGGTGAGTGAAGTAGGCAGGTGAGTGAACAGCCAGGTGAGTGAAACCCAGGTGAGTGAAACAGCCAGGTGAGTGAAGTAGGCAGGTGAGTGAAGAGGCAGGTGAGTGAAACAGCCAGGTGAGTAAAACAGTCAGGTGAGTGAAGCAGGCAGGTGAGGAAACAGCCAGGTGAGTGAAACATCCAGGAGTGAAGTAGGCAGGTGAATGAAACAGCCAGGTGAGTGAAACATCCAGGTGAGTGAAGTAGGCAGGTGAGTGAACAGCCAGGTGAGTGAAACATCCAGGTGAGTGAAGTAGGCAAGTGAGTGAACAGCCAGGTGAGTGAAGTAGGCAGGTGAGTGAAACAGCCAGGTGAGTGAAACAGCCAGGTGAGTGAAGTAGGCAGGAGTGAAACAGCCAGGTGAGTGAAGTAGGTGAGTGAAGTAGACAGGTGAGAAACAGCTGAGAGTGAAGGCAGGTGAGTGAAACAGCCAGGTGAGTGAAAATCCAGGTGAGTGAAACAGCCAGGTGAGTGAAGGCAGGTGAGTGAAACAGCCAGGTGAGTGAAGTAGGCAGGTGAGTGAAATAGCCAGGTAAGTGAAGTAGGCAGGAGTGAAACAGCCAGGTGAGTGAAGTAGGCAGGAGTGAAACAGCCAGGTGAGTGAAGAGAGAGTGAAACAGCCAGGTGAGTGAAACATCCAGGTGAGTGAAGTAGGCAGGTGAGTGAAATGGCCAGGTGAGTGAAACATCCAGGAGTGAAGAGGCAGGTGAGTGAAACATCCAGGTGAGTGAAGTAGGCAGGTGAGGAAACATCCAGGTGAGTGAAGTAGGCAGGTGAGTGAACAGCCAGGTGAGTAAAACAGCCAGGTGAGTGAAGTAGGCAGGTGAGTGAAGTAGGCAGGTGAGGAAACAGCTAGGTGAGTAAAACAGCCAGGAGTGAAGTAGGCAGGTGAGTGAAGTAGGCAGGTGAGTGAAACAGCCAGGTGAGTAAAACAGCCAGGTGAGGAAGAGGCAGGTGAGTGAAACAGCCAGGTGAGTGAAACATCCAGGAGTGAAGTAGGTGATTGAAACAGCCAGGTGAGTGAAACATCCAGGTGAGTGAAGTAGGCAGGTGAGTGAAACAGCCAGGTGAGTGAAACATCCAGGTGAGTGAAGTAGGCAGGTGAGTGAAACAGCCAGGTGAGAAGTAGGCAGGTGATTGAAACAGCCGGGTGAGTGAAACAGCCAGGGAGTTAAGTAGGCAGGTGAGTGAAACAGCCAGGTGAGTGAAACATCCAGGTGAGGAAGTAGGCAGGTGGTGAAACAGCCAGGTGAGTGAAACATCCAGGTGAGTGAAGTAGGTGAGTGAAACAGCCAGGTGAGTGAAACATCCAGGTGAGTGAAGTAGGCAGGTGAATGAAACAGCCAGGTGAGTGAAACATCCAGGTGAGTGAAGTAGGCAGGAGTGAAACAGCCAGGTGAGTGAAAAACACCAGGTGAGTGAAGGCAGGTGAGTGAAACAGCCAGGTGAGTGAAGGAGGTGAGTGAAACAGCCAGGTGAGTGAAACAGCCAGGTGAGTGAAGTAGGCAGGTGAGTGAAACAGCCAGGTGAGTGAAGTAGGCAGGTGAGTGAAGTAGGCAGGTGAGTGAAACAGCTAGGAGGTGAAGTGGTGAGTGAAACACAGGTGAGTGAAGTAGGCAGGTGAGTGAAACAGCCAGGTGGGAAGTAGGCAGGTGAGTGAAACAGCCAGGAGTGAAGTAGGCAGGTGAGTGAAGTAGGCAGGTGAGTGAAACAGCCAGGTGAGTGAAACACAGGTGAGTGAAGTTGGCAGGAGAGAACAGCCAGGTGAGTGAAGTAGGCAGGTGAGTGAAACAGCTAGGTGAATGAAGTAGGCAGGTGGAATGAAACAGACAGGTGAGTGAAGTAGGCAGGTGAGTGGAGAGGCAGTTGAGTGAAACAGCCAGGTTAGTGAAAAACAACCAGGTGAGTGAAGTAGGCAGGTGAGTGAAACATCCAGGTGAGTTAAGTAGGCAGGTGAGTGAAACAGCCAGGTGAGTGAAGTAGGCAGGTGAGTGAAACACAGGTGAGTGAAGTAGGCAGGTGAGTGAAACAGCCAGGTGAGTGAAGTAGTAGAGAAGCAGGTGAGTGAAACAGCCAGGAGTGAAGTAGGCAGGTGAGTTAAGAGGCAGGTGAGTGAAACAGCCAGGTGAGTTAATGAGGCAGGTGAGTGAAACAGACAGGTGAGTGAAGTAGGCAGGTGAGTGAAACAGCCAGGAGTGAAGTAGGCAGGTGAGTGAAACAGCCAGGTGAGTGAAGGTAGGTGAGGAACAGCCAGGTGAGTGAAGTAGGCAGGTGAGTGAAAACAGCCAGGTGAGTGGAGAGGTAGGAGGAAACAGCCAGGTGAGTGAAGTAGGCAGGTGAGTGAAACAGCCAGGTGAGTGAAGTAGGCAGGTGAGTGAAACAGCCAGGTGAGTGAAGTAGGTAGGTGAGTGAAACAGCCAGGTGAGTGAAGTAGGTAGGTGAGTGAAACAGCCAGGTGAGTGAAGTAGGCAGGTGAGTGAAGTAGGCAGGTGAGTGAAACAACCAGATCGCCGTTATGTCCTCATCACCTGAACAATGCGTGGCTCAGACCACTGCGTCACAGATCATCGGTTCGTCAGAGCCAAGCTCTCGCTTCACGTCGCCTCAAAACGGTGCTGAATGGAGTATATTCTCGACACTGTCATGACAAAAACCGGCAGAGAGACCCTCAGCCAGATCGAAAGAATACACCAGGAATGGTTTGATGAAAATGACCCAGAAATCAATGTACTCGTCGATGATAAACGTGCTGCTTTAATGAATTGGCAGAACAACCTCAGTCTCGGATTAAAGCTGATACCTTCCGCAAGAAGAAAGCTGCGGCCCAGCGCTAACTTCACAAACTAAAGAACGACTGGTTTAAAAATAAAGCAGGTGAAATGCAAAAACTTGCAGATCAACGCAAGGTGCGCGAATTTTTCAATTCCACTAAAATATTTTATGAGCCAATCACTCGTGGCAACAGGCCCCCTCTGCTCATCCGATGGTAACTCCCTAATTAAAGACAAAGAAGGCATCTATCAGCACTGGAAAGAGCACTAACATTCGCTGCTCAGCCGAAACACCGATGTGGATGTCCTGACTACCCAGCAGGTCCTTCAGCATCCAGAGCTGACCCATCTCAGCTATCCTCCATCCCTGGATGAGGTAGTTACTGCCATCAAACAGATGAAAAATAACAAAGCCTCAGGGCCTGATGGAATCCCAGCCGAGGTGTATAAAGAAGGAGGACCTCTGCTTACTAGCAGTCTCCACTCTCTCCTGGAGAATATATGAGGAAAAGGAGAAAATCCCCCAAACTCGTAAAGACACCACCATCGTCAATATTTATAAGAACAAGGGCTACCGATCAGACTGTGGCAACTACTGCATGATCTCGCTGCCCTTCGTAGAAGGACGATTATCGCCCGAGTCCTCCTAAAAAGACTTCTTCCTGAGGCGGAAAACTTCCTCCCAGAATCTCAATGTGGCTTTAGACCATCATGTGGCACCACTGACATGATCTTTGCTGCCCGCCAGATACAGAAAAAGTGCAGAGAACAGCGTCGTGACCTGTACATGGCCCTAATCGACCTAACCAAGGCCTTTGACCCGGTCAACAGGGAAGCTCTCTGGCGGACCCTCAGCCATTTTGGCTGCCCACCAAAATTCATCGCCATTGTGATGCAACCTCACGATGGCATGAACGATAGTGTCCTGCACAAAGGCACCCACTCTGAGTTCTTTCTATCCAAACCTGGGGTAAAGCAAGGATATGTACTGGCACCAACCTCTTTACATTTTTTTGGGTTGTTTTCCTTACTCGTGCCAGTGCCAATTTAGCCGGCGGAGTGGACATCGAGTACCGGATGAAGGATCTTTTCAACATAAGACAACTCCAGGCAGTAACAAAGGTGTCGGCAGCTTCCATTACTGATCTTCAGTGTGCAAAAACGACCTCACCCTTCACTCACTGAACGCGACCTACAGGACATCCTGAACACCTACGCAGATGCAGATGCACACTTCGGCCTTGAGGTGAATGTACGCAAGACTCAGATTCAGCCTGTCCCTGGTTCAGCCACACCTCCACCATCCATCCAGCTTAACCCACTTTCAGCATCTTGGTTCCCACTTGTCCACCACAGCGGACATCGATAAAGGGATTCAGCATCGGATCAGATGTGCATCTCAAGCCTTTGGCAGACTCCATACACGTGCCTACAGCTGTAGGGAGCTGAAATTATCTAGAAAGTTGCATGTATATCGAACAGTGGTCCTGCCCACCCTGCTATGTGGCAGGGAGACATGAGTCACATATACAGGAGGCACCTCAAGGCACTTCAAAACTTTCACCAACGTGGCCTACGTTCCATCCACCGAGTTCGCTGGAAAGACAAGAGAACAAATGCCAGTATTCTCGCTGACACTAACTGTAGGAGCATCGAGGTTACCATTATCCATAAACAACTACATTGGACTGGCTATGTTACCCGCATGGAAGACAGTAGACTGCCAAAGCAGCCAGTTTTCAGTCACCTGACGAATAGTGAACGTAACACTGATGGGCAACTGAAAAGGTATAAGGATAGCCTTAAGACAAGAAAAAGTGCCAAATCGACCCCCTCACCTGGGAGACGATTACTCCACACCGCAACGCTTGGCGGAGCACCACGAGAAGGGTGTTAATACTTTCGAATTAGCCCGACTGCAAACAGAGGCAGACAAGCGCCAACGCCGGAAAGACGCTACCGCCGCCCCTCCCGCACTAGATGGAGCCATCCACATGTGTAACATCTGTGAACGACCCTGCCGGTCCCGTATCGGCATCTTTATTCACCTCAGAACTCACCAACTAGGTGACATCTTTAATAACTCATATCATTGTTCTATAGCTGGATGGTCGTCAAACTAGATTCCGAGTGACAGCAAAGTATTACTAGCTTTGGTGTGACATATACACTATATTACTAGCTGTGGTATGACGTATGCACTATATTACTAGCTGTGGTATATACACTATATTACTAGCTGTGGTATATACACTATATTACTAGCTGTGGTATATACACTATATTACTAGCTGTAGTTATATACACTATATTACTAGCTGTGGTGTGACATAATTATATGTACTACTAGCTGTAGTGTGACATATAAACACATTAAATATTGTTGTGCACTTAATACGGCGGCGTCCTTCACATTGACCTCCTCACCTCTCCCCTCAGGTATGGCTTTTGCAAGGAGGTCAGCCGGAAATAGATAAGTCTGGTGGTGAGGAAGGTTGTTAGTCTAGTGGTACAGTGTCTGGTTTATTGTGCATCTCATACCGTATCCATTCTGTGAATGGTAGTTAGAAGAATTGCGGAGTACAGGTCACAAAGCGAGTGTAGAACAGATCCCAGTCGTCAGGATTTTGCTTGTTAAATTTTTAGTTCTGTACATAGAGGTTGACTTATTCACACCTGCGTGAGTACTGCAGTCATTCACATCGGTGGAAAAAGGTGAGTCAAGTGTTGGGGGAATACTAGTACTGCTAAGGGAGGGTGAGTCAGGTGTTAAGGAGAGGGTGAGTCAGGTGTTAAGGGGAGGGTGAGTCAGGTGTTAAGGGTGCATGTGTTCTGGGTATCAAGTTCTATCTATAGGAGCGAACACAAACACCTGTAGAGTTTTCGTAGGTTCTATTTCCTGGATAAACAGAGATACACAAGCGAGGTGGCGCTCCTTACTCTGTCTGGGGTCAACTAGCCTTTCTTGCGTTTATATTATGTAGTGATACACAACAGCTCCTATATGTCGCCAGGCACATTAATTAAGCATGTGGACACAGGTAAATACATTGCCACATCGCCGTTGGGGTTAGGCTGAATAAATAGTGTATATAAATGGAGCACATACATAATATACATACATCTCTATGTCGCTCATAGCAAAGTCTTTGAGCGGACCTTTTCTTTTTTGGATCCGTTCTATCGAGGGACTGACTACCAGGAAGGGTAAGGGGACCAAATTGTGGCGGGTCAGAAGGAAACAGTTACGGGCGGGAGGAAAACGGCGGAAGTTCCCCTCCACCACACATGACCACTGCTGTCACACCTGGTGTAGTCCTGTGACCTACCGGAGACCCAATATGACTACGCCCTGGTCCCAACGTAGGGGAGGCCGGTCCTGAACACGGACTTGGGTGCCGACACTCACCTGGGGAGAGAACGAGCGCGGTCGTTATAGCTGGCGACTACTGCCCTGAAACACGTTCGGCGGCTCGGCGATCACAATCCTCTGTCTGGCCTGCCACCCTGGAGAAGCATTGAGGGTGAGCAGGGACACTGGAATGAAGGGGGCAGGTCCTACAAGACCTGGGCAGGGGGAGCGTCCGTGTAGCATAGGTGTGTTGGCGGAGTTCAAGAAGACCCCGCCGAAGGCCTCACTGGCTATTCCCAGAAGGGGCCACCTTAAGGATGAGGTGCTTCAGGATTTGACAGCCCGCTACCATTGGATCTCGGTACGGGGGCGATGACAACACATGCCGGACTCCCCATCGGTCAAGCGAACACAGCAAAGTCCCCGCGAGGAACTGGGGGCCTGCCGGTTTGCAGGCGCACAGGAAACGCCCACGCCGGAAGTAGTGGCGAACTTGCTGATGGTGGCGGCAGACGTCGTCATTACCGCACTTGATGACAACAGGCCAATCAGAGACGGTCGACACACGCGGAAAGACTTTCTGACACACAGAAAAAGTCGGCTGACACAGACTCAAAGGCGGTGGGGTTGTCGTCACTATGAAGGGTTCTCGCCATGGCTGGGCGTAATACTTGGCAGGCTCACACGCATGACATTGGGAGATGTCGGAGTCGATGCCGGGCCAGAACACAGCCTGTCGTGCACGTCGTTTGCGACCCTGCCCACGTAGCATTGGGTTGTGAAAAGGCGAGCCAAGACGTGGGGACGTGAGGCAGCAGGGACAACTACACGTGCCCGTACAGAAATATCAAGGTCTCCGCTCTGCAGCAGAGTTCATCGCGTAGTTTCCACAAGGAGCAGGGTGTTGGGGAAGGTCGTAGCGGCTGCTAGGGAACGCCCCTCACACACTGGACGAGTCGGACGTAGGAAGGGTCATTCCCCGGGCCGTTGTTCAAGTCTCCATTGCCTTGTCGTCATCTGGTGACAGGTCCGGAACGAAGGGATTGGACGGCGTAGAGTGACCAGTCCCTGACGGAAAGAGGTGCGAGTCGGCGTCGAGCAATATGGTCTTCTGGAGTAGGCGGCTACAGAGAGCAGGATAAGGCATCAGATGCAGAGCGCCCTAACAGCACGCCACACTGCTGTGAAGATGTACGCCGAGAAGCTTTCTCCTTCAGACGCTGGAGGCGAGGGTTCTCAACGGCGTCCAGCGTGTAGTGGGTTAGAGGGTCGGGACAACCGGGCGATGGTTTCATCACTAGGTGAAAGTGTTGCAGGCCTGCTGAGGTAAAATTGCATCTCTGATATCAAACCACAGCCAAACAGTCTAACCCAATAGGTGGCGAGCGCTGCCTCGGTGTCAGAGAGGAAACGGGGCGAGCCAATGGGACGAGCCTGGAACTGCCTCTCCACCATGATCCCGTACATATGCATCCCATCAAAATAAGCGTGAGGCATCTTTGCCTGCAGAACCGTCGGCAAGGCTGGGTCAAACGTGGCGAGGACAGGTGACTAGACAGGGCCTGTTTCACTTGCTGGAAGGCCTTTGTCGTGGTCGGGGGTCCACAGGAATGTCCTTGGGGCTCATCAGGGGCGAAGTGGTTGGGCAGCTGGGTGGAGATGTCCGGGCGAAACCTCTGCTAACTGGTTGACGAGACCGACAGAAGGACCCCAAGTCGGTGAGGTGGTTAGCAGGGTGGAAAATCCGGTGATGGCGCGACCTTTTCCGGGTCAGCTGCGATACCATTCTGAGAGAGGGTAAAATTCACAAAGTCCACTGAAGAGCTGGCCAGAAACAAACTGTCGGCATTTAGGTGATGTCGCGCTTCCCCGGCACCTGTTGAGCAATTCCCCAGATACGGCAGAGGTGGTCCATGTAATCCTCATCAAAAATGAGCATGTCGTCGACCACTTTCACGCAGTTTGCCAGACCTTTGTAGAGCCATATCACCGAAGGCAGCGCATCTCCTGAAGCGGCAACCCATGGGGTCGCGCAATAACTTTAACGTCCGCGTGGGGGATGTGAAAGTTGTGGGCGGTCAGTCTTCTGGCAACCTTGGCCTTCCGCCAGTACCACAGGCGTCCATCGTCGTGAAGAAGCGCTACCGTTCACATCGCGTGATAGATGCAAAGGGTGGAGGAGAAGGGTGCGAGGACGAGACACCTGGCTGTTGAGCTGGAGAGGTCAGTGGTGATCCAAATCACCACCTTTGGGTTTATAATGACTACCATAGGTGATACCCTCATGGAGACGGGGTCATCACCGGCTGTGCAATAATTTCTTGGGAGAATCATGGATATCCAGCTTGCTTTTTGACCGCCTCGCTGAAGCTGGCCAGGGAACCAGCCGAGGGGTGTAGATAGGCGAAGGGCTTCTGCGTCGTCCCTGCGTAGACCTCATGTAAAGGCCTACCATCTTCTTGAGAGGCTTGATTCCAGAGAGCGGACTTGCTCAGCCCAGAATGTCGCTGAATTCCTCAGGAAGTACTTCCGAGCATCCGAAGGAGAGGCAGGTGTCACTGCAAGAGGTTAGGGTAGGGCGACAGCAGTGGTCCGTTAAGCGTTCTTCTTGCACCCTGTTGGCGTGTTTTTGCCTCAAGAATAGGTTTGGGGGAAGCCCTGGAGATGATGGCATAATCCTTGACAATGTCTGTAGGAGAAAGGGCGAGTCGGGACACCGTTATGGCGATCAATCCAGGCTGACACGACCTGTTGCTGCTGGGCAGATCGGTGCTGGAGTGAACCTGAAGTCAGGGCCATTCAGAAATCCATCTGCCGTGAAGCGGAGATCCCGCTGGCGGTCCTAAATCACTTGAGAGAGCTCCAAATATTGCAAAAGGCGGGGGACCGATGAGACTGCGTCGAAGTGCCAGTAAGCCGGGCAACACGATCTGAAGACGGGATGACATACTGCCGTAGGCTCAATGCTGATGTGCTGGGGACTTTGGTCCTGGGGACGCGAGGGGAGCACCGATAACACATTCCTGGAATGGCGCTGGAGCTGTCAAGGGTCGTCATGCTTCTCTGATTGGGAGACTGTGGGCGGCCCTCACTGGTGAAGGGCGCTGAAGCCTGCCGACGCTGTCCCTTGGCTTTATGTTGGTAGAAATTACTTGTCGTAGTGGCCCAGACGACTGCACACATTGCACTCGGGACGCGTTTGGCTGGGCACCTGTACTGGGGAGGACCAGTGGCCCCACACATAAATTGTTGCAGGCAGACCTGCAGCTGACACCCTGTGTTCCGTGCTGCTTACCACAGCCAGCCACAAAGAGCTGGGCAAGTGTGTAGTGGGGTGAAGGCAGTAGACTCCTTGTCCTTCAGGATACAGCGCGTACAGCTGTAGGGGGAGTCGGGATGGTGAGGCAACCAAGGCTTCCCCATAGAGCGACATATCATCAACAACATGTCCTTAAGAGAAGAGTGTAGGGCCGAGGAGTGTGTGAGTAGTTGGATTAAGTTTCTGTCCTGACCATCAGGCTCACCTGTCAACCAGCTCGCACTGCTGGTGGTTACCTGGGTATATATCTACCCCTTCTGCGCCCCTGAGTCTACATGTGCTGCATCAAAAGTCTCGCCTCCATCTGTCTGCAGCTAAACAATTCCCTCCTGCGTAGGGCCTTCATTCCGCTTGCCCCTTTTGATGCGTGCCGTTGGTGAATATCCAGTACCTCCTACAGATAACGAAGAGGCTTCAGAGGCGTACCTGCAACGTATGTTCCGTAAATATCACGCCGAGTTTCCAAAGACAGCAATACGCTGGCCAGCCGAATGCTGTTCAGGCCAGACAAACCGGAGATCCACCACCGGCAAAAATCTCAGTCCACCGTCGCCGCCGTATTCACGAAAAAAGTCTGGAAAATTCACATCACCAAGATGGGTGGTGTTTGAGCAGCCGCTTTAGGTGGGCTAGGCGGAAGATCAGGTTGATGAGGTATTCTGAACCAGTCATCAATGAGGCAGTGTTCGAGTCAGCCTGGTTAACAGTGAGGCGGAGATATCTAGCTTCAAACCGTGCATCATCTCCAATCTCCACAGGTCTCTCTCTGCCTGTGCTTGCCTTTTCTTTCATTCTCCACAAGTCGTTATTGTCTCGCCTCTTAACCTCTATGAACTTTATTAAAGCAATTATCTCTGAAGACAATGCTGAATATCGAGGTGAAGGGCTGTGAGATGTGTGGGGAGCTGGATGTCCTGTTCAGCCAGTCATCCGACTGCCCATCTGGCGCATCGACTGCGTAAGGCACGAGACATAACACTTATCTGTGTAATGTGTCTTAAATCAATGTTGACCGGTCAGCCTGTCGTATCAACAAGATCTGAGACAAAAAAATATAATTAAATGCACAGACAGGATTATATATATATAAAATATATATAAAGGAATGGCCGCAGTCGCGTGTTCGTAATGTGTGTGTGTGTGTGTGCATCTCGGGCAGTGGTCTCGCTGTGAGGGGGGTGAGGCGACGACTCACAGTTAGTTACCTTCCAGTATGGTCGGGGAGGTAGCGCTGAACTTCTACTCTCACACATGCCCTGAACATGCCTTACACCTTGTAGGAACAAGGTCACACAGTTAGTGGCACTAAACACACAATGCACTATACACTTCACAGAAATCACTGTCACTGACACTGCTCAAAGTTGCTGTACCGGGAAGAGATGCATGGCTAGCGGAGGCTGGACACAGAGCAGGGGTCCAAGCCGGTCTTGCCACAAACTTTACACTTCACTCTGTAGCACAGTCCAGCATACGCACACTGCGCCATGCATGTGCCTGGGTATCAAGTTCTATCTACAGGAGCGAACACAAACACTCTGTAGAGTTTTTCAGTAGGTTCTATTTCCTGGGATAAACAGATATACACAAGCGAGGTGGCGCTCTCTCATTCTGTCTGGGGGGTCAACTAGGCCTAGGCGACATGTAAAGGAGGTGAGCAGTGTTAAGGGAGGTGGGTCAGGTGTTAAGGGGAGGGTGAGTCAGGTGTTAAGGGAGGGTGAGTCAGGTGTTAAGGGAGGGTGAGTCAGGTGTTAAGGAGGGTGAGTCAGGTGTTAAGGGGGAGTGAGTCAGTGTTAAGGGAGGTGAGCTGGTGTTAAGGGAGGGTGAGTCAGGTGTTGGGGAGGTGAGTCAGGTGTTAAGGGGGGGGGTGAGTCAGGTGTTAAGGGGAGGTGAGTCATGTGTTAAGGGAGGGGTGAGCTGGTGTTAAGGGAGGAGTCAGGTGTTAAGGGAGGGTGAGTCAGGTGTTAAGGGAGGGTGAGCCAGGTGTTAAGGGAGGGTGAGTCAGGTGTTAGGGGAGGGTGAATCAGTGTTAAGGGAGGTGGGTGTTAAGGAGGGTGAGTCAGGTGTTAGGAGGGTGAGAGTAGGTGTTAAGGGAGGGTGAGTCAGGTGTTAAGGGGGGGTGAGCAGGTGTTAAGGGAGGGTGAGTCAAGTGTTAAGGGGAGGGAGAGTCATGTTAAGGGAGGTGAGTCAGGTGTTAAGGGGAGGTGAGTATGGTGTTAAAGGGAGGGTGAGGTAAGGTTAAGGGAGGGTGAGTCAGGTGTTAAGGGGAGGGTGAGTCAGGTGTTAAGGAGGTGAGCTGTGTTAAGGGGGAGGTGAGCATGTGTTAAGGGAGGGTGTTAAGGGAGGGTGAGCTATGTGTTAAGGGGAGGGTGAGTCAGGTGTTAAGGGAGGGTGAGTCAGGTGTTAAGGGAGGGTGAGTCAGGTGTTAAGGGAGGGGAGCAAGTGTTAAGGAGGGTGAGTCAGGTGTTAAGGGGAGGTGAGCTGTGTTAAGGAGGGTGAGCCATGTGTTAAGGGAGGGGTGAGTCAGGTGTTAAGGGAGGTGAGTCAGGTGTTAAGGGAGGTGAGTCAGGTGTTAAGGGAGGGTGAGTCGTGTTAAGGGAGGGTGAGCTGTGTTAAGGAGATGAGGTCAGGTGTTAGGAGGTGAGTCAGGTGTTAAGGGAGGGTGAGTCAGGTGTTAAGGAGGGTGAGCTGTGTTAAGGGGAGGGTGAGTCAGGTGTTAAGGGAGGTGAGCTGTGTTAAGGGAGGGTGAGCTGCTAGGGAGGGTAGGTGTTAAGGGGAGGGTGAGCTAGTGTGTTAAGGGGAGGGGTGAGTCAGGTGTTAAGGGGAGGGTGAGTCAGGTGTTAAGGAGGGTGAGCTGCTGTTAAGGGAGGGGTGAGCAGGTGTTAAGGGGAGGTGAGCTGGTGTTAAGGGAGGTGAGTCATGTGTTAAGGGAGGTGAGCTGTGTGTTAAGGGAGGTGAGTCATGTTAAGGGAGGGTGAGTCAGGTGTTAAGGGGAGGGTGAGTCAGGTGTTAAGGGAGGTGAGTCAGGTGTTAAAGGGAGGGTGAGTCCGGTGTTAGGAGGGTGAGTTAGGTGTTAAGGAGGGTGAGTCAGGTGTTAAGGGGTGAGTCATGTGTTAAGGGAGGTTGAGTCAGGTGTTAAGGGGAGGGTGAGTCTGGTGTTAGGGAGGGTGAGTTTGGTGTTAAGGGAGGGTGAGTCAAGTGTTAAGGAGGGTGAGTCATGTGTTAAGGGAGGGTGAGTCATGTGTTAAAGGGAGGGTGAGTCATGTGTTAAGGAAGGGTGAGTCAGGTTAAGGGAGGGTGAGCGTGTTAAGGGAGGGTGAGTCATGGTTAAGGAGGGTGAGTCATGTGTTAAGGGGAGGGTGAGTCATGTGTTAAGGGAGGGTGAGTCATGTACGGGAGGTGAGCTGTGTTAAGGGAGGGTGAGTCAGGTGTTAAGGAGGGTGAGCTGTGTTAAGGGAGGGTGAGTCATGTGTTAGGAGGGTGAGTCATGTGTTAAGGGGGAGGCTGTGTTAAGGGAGGTGAGACATGTGTTAAGGGGAGGGGTGAGCTGTGTTAAGGGAGGGTACGTGTTAAGGGGAGGGTGAGCTGTGTGTTAAGGAGGTGAGCCATGTGTTAAGGGAGGGCGAGCCGTGTTAGGGAGGTGAGTCAGGTGTTAAGGGAGGGAATCAGGCTTAAGGGAGGTGGAGTCATTAAGGGGAGGGTTGAGCCAGGTGTTAAAGGGAGGGTGAGTCAGGTGTTGAGGGGAGTGGGGTTTAAGGGGAGGTGATTGTTAAGGGAGGTGAGTCAGGTGTTAAGGGTGCATGGTGTTAAGGGAGGTGAGTCGTGTTAAGGGGTGGGGAGTGTTAAGGGAGGTGAGTCAGGTGTTAAGGGAGGCTGAGCAGTTAAAGGAGGTGAGCCAGGTGTTAAGGAGGGTGACAGCTAAGGTGACAGGTGTTAAGGGAGGTGAGGTGTTAAGGAAAAGAGTTGTGTTAAGGGAGGGTGAGTTGTGTTAAGGAAGGTGAGAGCTGGGAGGGAGGTGAGTCAGGTGTTAAGGGGAGGTGAGCGTATTAAGGGAGGGGGAGTCAGGTGTTAAGGGAGGTGAGTCAGGTGTTAAGGAGGTGAGTCAGGAGGGTGAGTCGTGTGTTAAGGGAGGAGAGCTATGTTAAGGGAGGTGGAGTCATGTGTTAAGGAGGGTGAGCTGTGTGTTAAGGGAGGTGAGTCAGGTGTTAAGGGAGGTGAGCTGTGTTAAGGGAGGTGAGCTGTGTTAAGGGGAGGTGAGCGTGTTAAGGGAGGGTGACATGTTTGAGGGGAGGCGAGTCATGTTAAGGGAGGCATGGTGTTAAGGGGAGGGAGTCAGGTGTTAAGGGAGGTGAGTCATGTTAAGGGAGGGTGAGTCATGGGGAGGGGTGAGTCAGGTGTTAAGGGAAGGTGGAAAATGGTGTTAAGGAGGTGGAGTCAGTGTTAAGGAGGTGAGCTGTGGTAAGGGAGGGTGAGTCAGGTGTTAAGGTAGTGAGTCAGGTGTTAAGGGAGGTGAGCAGTTGTTAAGGGGTGGGGGAGTCAGATGTTAAGGAGAGGTGAGTCAGGTGTTTAGGGAGGTGAGTCAGGTGTTAAGGGAGGGCGAGCTAAGAGGTGAGTCAGGTGTTAAGGGAGGGTGAGTCAGGTGTTAAGGGAGGGGTGAGTCAGGTGTTAAGGGAGGTGAGCTGTGTTTAGGGGAGGGTGGGCAGGTGTTAAGGGAGGGTGAGCTGTGTTAAGAGAGGGTGAGTCATGTGTTAAGGGGAGGGTGAAGTCAGGTGTTAAGGGAGGTGAGCTATGTGTTAAGGGAGGGGTGAGCCATGTGTTGAGGGAGGGTGTCAAGTGTTAGGAGGAGCTGTGTTAAGGGAGGGGTGACAGTTAAGGGAGGTGAGTCAGTTAAAGGGAGGTGTATCAGGTGTTAAGGGAGGGTGAGTCATGTGTTAAGGAGGTTGAGTCAGGTGAAGGGAGGGTGAGTCCGGTGTTAGGGAGGTGAGTTAGGTGTTAAGGGAGGGTGAGCTGTAAGTTGGAGGGTGAGGCAGTTAAGGGAGGTGAGGCATGTTAAGGGGGGAGGTGAGTCATGTAGTAAGGGAGGTAGCGGTGTTAAGGGAGGGAGTCAGGTGTTAAGGGAGGTGACAGGTGTTAGGGGAGGTGAGTCAGGTGTTAAGGAGGTGAGTCAGGTGTTTAGGGGAGGTGGGTCAGGTGTTAAGGGAGGGTGAGTCATGTGTTAAGGGGAGGGTGAGTCATGTTTTAAGGGGAGGGTGAGTCAGGTGTTACGGGGAGGGTGAGTCAGGTGTTAAGGGGAGGATGAGTCAGGTGTTAAAGTGAGGATGAGTCAGGTGTTAAGGGGAGGATGAGTCAGGTGTTCGAGGAATACTAGTAGTTAAGGAATGATAAATTTGTTGTGTATGTGAAGCGAAAGTTTAAGTTTATAAAATAAGTTGATAGTAAAAATTAAAGAATTAGGCATAGACTCACTAACGTGTTACGAACATCATAAGAGTTCATAATCTGCTGCTATGGTGATTCACTAAGAACTTACAAAGTCCACAACTAGATGTAAAATGGCTGACTTTACTTCGAAACTTAGGTGACTCTGAAGGTCTCGTAAGCTTCTGGAAGGCGGAAATAATGCCGTTTTCTCTACTTTACAACTCGTACCCAAACATGCACAGCTGCCAGTGTATATATATATATATATATATATATATATATATATATATATATATATATATATATATATATACGAACCCACGGCTGGACCACCAGGATACTAAAAGCAGTACTAGACTCTGTTATATTTCACACAAAGCCTGTTCAACGAGCTTATGGCCCCGTGAACCTCTAATGGGGACTACCTTATCACGCAGGTAGTAAGAGTAACGTTTTACCAAATCCGGCTTCGAAACACGAGGATCCATATATATTTCTTTAGCCCAATAAACACGCGGACTTCTACATACAATCAACACCTCAACCCGCCAGGATTCGAACCCACGGCCCACGAGCCCATGAGTATGACCGGGGAACGCTAACCGCTTTACCACCAGGATACAAAAAGCAGTACTAGACTCTGTTATACTTCACACAAAGCCTGTTCAACGAGCTTATGGCACTGTGAACCTCTAATGGGGACTACCCGTATCAGGCTTTGTGTGAAATATTACAGAGTGTAGGACTGCTTTTAGTATCCTGGTGGTCCAGCGGTTAGTGTTCCTCGGTCATAGTCATGGGCTCGTGGGCCGCGGGTTCGAATCCTGGCGGGTTGAAAGGCATTTACTGCTGCCTCCTGCACAAAATATAAATCAAACCTAACCTAACCTATAGTTAACAGTAAATTTATAAGGTAATTCTTCCCGATGCAGTTGTACCAATGCGTCGTTTTCATCACACACGCAACTGGCTAACCTAACCTTCCACCTCTTAGGATGCAATTGGAAAATAAATGCCTCTTCTTCGGAAACATCACTAATTTAATCAGTCATTGCTTCTTCTGTTGCAGTCAGGGGTGGTACACGGCTTGGTCCTCCTAAAAATAAAAGCAGATTTTAATATATTACTTGGTAAGGCATACCAATAGCAAACCATTGCTTATCTGAGTATATGCGTTATCACAGAGTGCTGTTGCCTATAAATACATGATTAAAATTACAAAGTGTATCTAGACTGTCATGACAGTCACTGTAAACTAAGATAACTGGAAACCAAGGTTAGGTTTGGTAAGGCTGGCAAGGTTTCAACGACAGATATGAGAGTAACCTGTATATTATATCTAATCAGGAGTAGGAAACTTGACCTAATCTAACCTAGGTTTCTGCTCATCTAAGGCGTTTATAGTATAATACAGTGGGTTAAGTTTCATGATGGATTATATTATATAAAAATTATAATATATTGTGTTTCTTAATTTCTTACCATAGAGTTAAATACCTTCACTCTGGTACTTACAGGAGATTATGGTTTATCTATGTAGAAATTCACTCCACCACTCGACATTCCATGATTTATACTTGATAAATGATGATTTAATGAGTTCCATTAATTTCCAATATCCATCTAAGTTATTGGTTATACTTTGTCATAACCAATCAGTCATTACCTTTAGTAATAATAAGATAGGATCACAGATACGGGCAGATAATTGCACTTACATTTATTTAGCAAGATTCCATACAATGATTTACAATTTGCTCGGGTATACGAGTAACTCACGTTCACGCTGTAATAAAATTAATCTTCTAAAAGAGGGAATTTTCAACCTGGGGACACATTTGATTACTCTACTGTGGGTATGACTTAACAGAGCCTTAATTCCTCAAGTAATACATTTACTGCCAGCCTGGATTGCTCTTGTTGCAACCAGGCTTCACTTCTTTCACAGGGAATAACAACAAAAGGTACTCTTGGGTTACCACACATAGTCTCGCGTCACTGACAGTCACTGCAGTGTAGATGGTTGTCGCGGCAAGGAGAACTGGTAAGCGTGACTTGATTAACTACTTAGACGCAATAGACCAGCCTGGATTGCTTTTGTCGCAACCAGGCATCCACACGTGATATTTCCACGGGGATAACATCCTAGGTTAGCACACTTAGTCTCGTGTCACTGACGGTCCACAGGACAGGGTGGCGGTGGAGGACTCAGTGTGATGTCCCGTTCCCTTCAGGAGGGAGAGGATGGGGACGACGTCTTAACTAACCCATGGCCTTGGGGATACTACTCAAAATGAGGTTTTGGGGCGTGAGGCGATAAACAGTACAACACTGTCTCACTGGCCTCCCCCTATAGGCTGGATAACATAACAGTAATGGAAAAAAAAATATGTCGTAGTCATGGCTCGCCGGGTGCCTTATCTCTAGTAAAACAAACTTTGGAGTTGGTTGTGTGGGTAAGCCTAACACAACCCATGACACATGACCATCATGACATTTCCTGAGAAATTTCACTTACAATAATGACATTAGGAAATGCTAGGAAACAAGTATTTTTAACCCATCTAGCAGGGTGTAAAATGTACCATCCAGGTATATCTAGTAGTACGATACAACACTAGGGATATTTGATCAATATTTTAGCAGTGTACAGTGTATGATATGAACCGTTTTTTTACTTCAAATTACCAACAATATTGGTTGCTCAAAGTGGGCAGGGCTTTGAAGTAGAGGGAAATACTAAAAAGAACACAACACAAACCTTTAAAAACCTTACCTAACTTACAAAAATCCTAAAACTATAAAGCACTTAGCTTATTCTTGCTTTCGGTGTTTACTGTGTTAATGTAGGTTTCGGTGTTCAGATGCGGAGGGGGATTCATAAATTCGAACGCGATTATTAACCTTTTTATAGGTGAGGTTTTCAAAGCCTTTTTGGCGTTCCTTTTAGTATTTTACCCCACATTTTCCCTCTACTTCAAACCCCTGTCCACTTGGGGGGAGGTCTTATTGTTTAAAATACTCGAAAAATATAAATTTGCGCTGGAAACACTATAGAATGAAGTCTATTTCTAACTAAAAAAGAAACCGGAAAAACACATAGCCAAAATAAAAATCGGTGCCAAGTGCGTTGTCCAGATATACCCTATTTTCTTCTATAAATGTTGAGGGTGATCACAAATGCACCTTATGGGGTCTAATTTTGTTGTGACATGATTGGGTTACGTCTCATACTCAGTTATATATCAGTCGCAGTGATTGGCAAAGAGGAACACACCACCGCCACCTGTTAGCATTTCACGAACTAATGCCAGAGTTCGTACGACCACCGCAGCTAAGTTACGAACCGTTAGTGAATCGTTCTTACAGTAGTTCTTATGGACTTCAGATCTCCCGGCAGTTATGAACTTCGTATTTCAACAGTGTTAGTGAATCTGTGCCCTGGTTCCTTACGAAGCTAGTCAGTGTATGTGCTGATCTAACCTGATTCCAACAGGCTGTGTTTACTATTCTGCCTTAAGCTGCACTCTACTTAACATAGAACTGATGATGTGGCAAATACACTTCTTCCTCTCCTTCCTAGGCGCCACACGGGCCGAGGATCTTGCGGCTGCTGGAGGAAGTGTATCGATGGCTGCCATTGTCCACCGTCATCAACAACAAAGTGATGGTGGTCCACGGCGGCATCTCCCTCGACATAGACCTCAAGACCATCTCCAACATCGACAGAAGCAAGGTACTGTAACTTGTGTTATCAACATCGTTATCATATTTCCAATACCGGTAATACTCATATTAGTAGATATCATAACAGCTAATGATTGAAATATTCTGCCTTCCTGACAATCAAAACATTACACCGCACAACCCTCACTGTGAAATATAGATAATACTGTTCCCCACTCGTATCATTACCATCAGTACCATCTTCTACGTCTATAGTAGTAAACACATCCACCCAAGCGAGCGGTTGAATGGTCGTCTTTCTTCTGACAGTCAAAATAGTAGTCGAGTCTTGTCATAAAAGTTATATAGCGTTCGTTTTCTTGTATTATCACCATCAATATTTATTATTGACTTTCTTCAATATTTGCGGTAGTGAGCTCCGGCGAACATCAGTAAGATGGCAGCCTTAACCTCACACCTATGTTGTTAACTTTACAACATGATAGTTCATGGACATATCTCACTCTGTGCGTCCACGAGTTGTTTCCCGTCCTTCTTCTAACATTATTATGACGCCCACACTAAGGTACACCTGTGAAGAACAAACTGGTGTAGGTGTTCCTGTGTACATGTTACTTTATGGATATTACCCCATGTGAGCAGTGTCTGTGATCCAGAATGGCGAGTGTAAAAATGTTGCCATGGGCAGTGTCCAAGAACTGTCCATGTTAAGGTGTGGTAGCTGTACAGGAACATTCGCCTCTTTTTCACCTTCTTGTTGTGTGGTTGGTGCAGTACACCAGCGTGCTGAGGAGTCCGGCCACCAGGCTACATGACGACGCTTCACTTACCGAGGACACCGAGCCTGCCCTTAACAAACAAATCCGTCTAGCTGCCGCCACCTACGAGTGGAAACAGGTCAGTCTACAACCCTTATAATCTTTAAAACTAGTACTATTAATGGCATGATTGAAATTTCTATGGAGTAGTCGTTGGAGTAGTCGTTGTTGTTGTTGTTGTCGACGTGTAGGTAACAGTCTGGTGTTAACAGGTGCTGGACCTATTATGGAGTGACCCTCAGACACAAGCCGGTTGTCAGCCCAACAGCTTCAGGGGGGGCGGCAGTTACTTTGGGCCAGACATCACCAAGGACTTCCTCGCTCAACACGGCCTCGACCTCCTCATACGCTCACACGAGTGTAAATTTGACGGCTACGAGTTTACCCAGGATAACAAGGTCAGTAGTTTACCTTAGATAACACAATCAGTTGTAATTACTGCTTTTGGCACCATTGCAATGGGTCCCTCTGACAACATTATAATGGATACCATTGGCACCATTATGAAGATACAGTGAGAGTTACAGTAGGAAGGATTGCAAAGTAAGAAAAGTTGGTTGAGTGACACAATAGTTATCAATTATATGATCTTAGGGGAAATCTTCTAAACACCAATGCTAGGTACAACCTATTTATTAGTAAAGTGAATGAACCTTTGACACCTAAATATAAACATGACATGGATACACTTCCTACCAAAGCAATTCAATTCACTCTCTGGGTCACTCTGACAATGACTTACATGTATCCTGTGGGAGGCTCAGCAGCTGGGAACTCTTAACTGTCGGCCTGGTACGGCTGGGGAGACGGGTCCTCCATGTATGTATATTATGTATGCTGTATGTATACTATGTATGTACCCCATTTATATACATTACTTATCTCGTCAGTAGCGTGTGGCAGTGCCCCTTTTTCATGTCACCACACGCTTAGATAATGTGCCTGGCGACATCTGGAAGATGCTAATGTATCACTTGCCACATGTTGCCTGAGAGGTCAGAGAGAGTTCAGTTGACCCATATAGAGTGTAAGGACTAGCCGGCGCTTGTAAGCGTACCCCCTGTATATTCCATCAAATAGAACGTACAGAACTCTACAGGTGTTTGTGTTCTCTCCTGTTGTTAGAACTGAGTACCCAGAACCCCTACATGGCGCAGTGAGTAGGATTGATTGGAAATATAAGTGCGTTTGGGTATAATCAAGACCGGTAGACCCCCCCCCTCCCCGCTCCATTAACTGTCGCGCTCCTAATCTCATTGTCTCCCACAAAAACTCGTTTGAATTACCAACGAGTTTTGAGCAGTGTGCAGTGACGGCAAGTTCTTGTGAAGTGATATAAGTGCCTCGTGTGTGTAGTGCTGAAGTGAGTCTTCGTTTTAAAGGATTCGCAAGGTGGAAGGCTGGTATAGGGCATTTGTGAGGAGCAGTGCGTCAGCGCACCCCCTCGCGGCAGTGTCCTGCGGGTAACTGATTAGCGCACTCCGCGCCCCACAGCTCGCTGACCCCCCCGCCCCCCCCGTCTCCACACACCACCGCCCACACATACACACACGAACGAACGAACACACTGACCGCAGTCATTTCTTTATATATATTATATATATATAAGTTACTTATCTGTGTATTCAATTAATTTTTTGTCTCAGATCTTGTTGATACGACGGGCTGACCGGTCAACACTGATTTGAGATACAATATACAGATAAAGTAATTATGCCTCGGGCCTTACGCAATGGTGTCCCTAGCACCCGGATGACTCAGACGGATAACAGCTCTACAGAGATGGATGACCAGTCAGAGCGCGACGCTCCACCCTCTCCTACCACATCTTGCAGCCCTTCACTTCGACCTTCAGCCTTGTCTTCAGAGATAATTGCTCTGATGAAGTTTATGAGGGAGGAAAGGCGTGAGGACGAAGCGAGAAGACATGTCAAGGACGAAGAAAGGAGACAAGCGGAGGCAAACAGAGACCACCAAAGGAGATTGGAAGATAGTGAACGGTTTGCAGCTTTGATATCTAGCCTCACTGCTTACCAAGCCCCTGGCTCTCCCACTGCCTCGGTATCGACTGGCTCAGATACCTTGTCAATGCCTTCTGTACGCCCCCCCCCCCCCCCCCCAAAGCGGCTGCCCAAACCCCACCCATCTTGAAGCCTGATGTGACTTTCCAGACTTTTCGTGAGTGGCGGCGACGGTGGATTGCTTATGCTACAATGGTGGATTTCCAGAGCTTGCCACAGCCGAAACAACTCATTCAGCTACGTATGTGCCTGTCTTTGGAAAAGCAGCGTGAGTTGGAACATACGTTGCAGGTGCCCCAGACTTCTTTCTTGTCTGTAGAGGAGGTACTGGATGTTCTAGAACGGCTCATCAAAGGTCAGCGGAATGAAGCGCTACGCAGGAGGGAATTGTTTAGCTGTAGACAGATGGTGGGCGAGACTTTTGACGATTTCTATGTACGACTCAAGAGAGCCTCGGAAGAGGTAGACATATGTCCCGGTAATCACCAGCAGTGCGAGGAGACCCAGTTGAAGCAGGTGATCCTGATGGGTGTTAAGGACAAGGAGCTTGTCCAATGCCTCACCTCCCTCAACTCTTCCTCTTCTCTTAAGGATGTGTTGACAATATGTCGCTCCTATGAGGCTGCCAGGTGTGCCACCTCTGCCATCTGAGTTCCCCCTACAGCTGTATGGGCTATGTCCAAGTACAAGAAGTCTACCCCAACGCCTACGCCCACCATGTCCACGCCCGGCTCCCTTTGCAACAGTTGTGGTAGGCAGCACGGAACACAGGTGTGTCCAGCTGCTGAGTCTACCTGCAACAGTTGTGACCGCAAGGGCCACTGGTCACTTACAGTACGGTGCCCAGCCAAACGCGTCCAGTGCAATGTGTGTGGTCGTCTGGGCCACTACGACAAGTGTTGCCAGACCAACAAACCCAAGGGACAGCGTCGGCGGAAGCAGCAGCGCCCTTCCACCAGTGAGGGCCGCCCACAGTCGTCAAATCAGAGGCATGACGACCCTGGACAACGCCCAAGCCATATTAGGAGGGTGTACTCCCCCTCGCGTCCCAGGACCAAAGTTCCCCAGCACATACAGCGTCATCGTGACCTACGGCAGTGTGTCATCCTGTCTCGGGATGCTGCTCGACACCGCCGCTGATGCTACGGTCATCGGTCCCCAGCATTTGCAATGCTTGGGGCTCTCTCCAAGTGATCTAGGCCCGCCTCCCAAGGATCTCCGCTTCACGGCAGATGGTTCACAGATGGCCCCAGCCCTAGGTTCACTCTATGCACATGTCACCTTTGGCAACAAGTCGTGTCAAGCCTGGATTGATGTGCATAATGGTGTCCCGATTCCTTTGCTGTCCTACAGACATTGCCAAGAGTTGGCCATCATCTCCCAGGACTTCCCAAAACCGATTCTCGAGGTAAAATACGCCAACAGGGTGCACGAAGGGAAGAGCAACCACCCTGCCGTCGCCCCACCCCTTGCCAGTGACATCTCTCCTTCGGTAGTTGTCCCTGCTGCTTCACGTCCCCACGACTTGGCTCGCCTCCACGACAGTCACCGTGGAGCTGAGGCCACCAAACGGGATGCAAGACAGACTGTGTTCTGGCCTGGCATCAACCTCGATATCTCCAATGCTGTCCATGCGTGTAAGCACTGCCAAGTACTACAACCCAGCCAGCAGCAGGAACCCTTCATGAGTGACGACAACCCCACCCGCCCCTTTGAGTCTGTGTCGGCCGACTCTTTCTGTGTGTCAGGAAAGTCTTTCCTGGTTATCGTCGACCGTCTCTCTGGTTGTCCGGTTGTCATCAAGTGCAGTAATTATACGACGTCTGCCGCCACCATCAGCAAGTTCCGCCACTACTTCCGTTACGTGGGCGTTCCTATGCGCCTGCGAACCGACGGAGGGCCCCAGTTCAAAAGCCTGGACTTTGCTGCGTTCCTCGACCGATGGGGAGTCCGGCGTGTGGTGTCATCGCCCCATTACCCGCAGTCCAACGGCCACGCTGAGGCTGCTGTCAAATCCCTGAAGCACCTCATCCTCAAAGTGGCCCTTCTGGGAATATTGACTGCGAGGCCTTCGACCGGGGTCTCCTTGAACTCCGCAACACTTCCAATTACACTGGACGCTCCCCTGTCCAGGTCTTGTATGGACGCCCCCTCCGTTCTTGTGTCCCTGCTCACCCTCAGTCCTTCTCCAAGGAGTGGCAGGCCAAGACAGAGGATTGTGATCGCCGAGCCGCCGAACGTCTTCAAGACGTCGTCGCCAGCTACAACAACCACGCCCGTCCTCTCCCCAATTTGAGTGTCGGCACCCAAGTCCGTGTTCAGGACCCGACCTCCCTACGTTGGGACAAAGTGGGCGTAGTCATGGGTCTCGGTAGGTCAAGGGACTACCAGGTGCGGTTACCCAGTGGTCGTGTGTGGTGGAGGAATCGCCGCTTTCTCCGCCCTGTAACAACGCCTCCCGCTGACCCCGCCACCAGTACTGAGTCCCATATCCCCCCCAGTGATCAAGTCCCTTGACGCTCAGAACGGATCCAAAAGAAGAGGTCCGCTCAAGACTTTGCTATGAGCGTATAGGGGGGGGGGGGAGGTGTATGTATATTATGTATGCTGTATGTATATTATGTATGTACCCCATTTATATACATTACTTATCTAGTCAATAGCGTGTGGCAATGCCCCTTTTTCATGTCACCACACGCTTAGATAATGTGCCTGGCGACATCTGGAAGCTCCTAATGTATCACTTGCCACATGTCGCCTGAGAGGTCAGAGAGAGTTCAGTTGACCCATATAGAGTGTTGGGACTACCGGCGCTTGTAAGCGCACCCCTGTATATTCCATCAAATAGAACCTACAGAACTCTGCAGGTGTTTGTGTTCTCTCCTGTAGTTAGAACTGAGTACCCAGAACCCCTACACTCCACTCGACCCGGGACTCGGGCCTGAGTGTGGTTTCGACGGGTGCTGGACTCTGTCTCCTGTGGAAGGTTCTGCAAGCTGGGGACTCAGCGCTGGGGAGAGAGGTCCTCCTTCCGACCTGGGACTCGGCCTGAGTGTGTCTCGGACTGGCTCTGGATTATGTGAATCACTCTGAATGAGCTGTAGGACCCATTTTGTTGGGCAGTTCATTGTCACGTGATATTACCAGACCAGTGCCTGTCAGTGGCGTCTCTCCATCACTGCTCATATGGGTGTGCCTGGCATTTGCCCCTTGTTATCATGTGCTTGGTGGTCATCCGTGTGGTTTACTGGTCGTGATAGGTCTATCGGTAGGGCATCCTCCTTAGTTACTAAAATGTACGCCATTCTCCGGATCTAGATAGCTTTGGTCCGACAGAAACTCACTATACAGTAGTTTACCTTCGACAACACGGTCAGTAATTTACCTTCGCCAACACGGTCAGTAGTTTACCTTCGACAACACGGTCAGTAATTTACCTTCGACAACGCGTCAGTAGTTTACCTTCGACAACACGGTCAGTAATTTACCTTCGCCAACACGGTCAGTAGTTTACCTTCGACAACACGGTCAGTAATTTACCTTCGACATCTGGTCAGTAGTTTACCTTCGACAAAACGGTCAGTAATTTACCTTCGACAACACGGTCAGTAGTTCACCTTCGACAACACGGTTAGTAGTTTACTTTCGCCAAAACAGTCAGCAGTTTACCTCCAACAATAAAGTCAGTTGCTTACCTTTGGCAACACGGTCTGTATTTTACTTTCGACAATGCAGTCAGGTGTTTACTGTCGACTACACGGTCGGTAAATTACATTCGACCACAGAGACAGTAGTTTACCCTCAAAAAACAGTCAGTAGATTATCCTCAACAATTCGGTTAGTAGTTCATCTTAGACAAAACGATCTGTAGTTTACAAGAGTTAGCAATGTAGTAACTTCAGTCAGCAGTGGAGTAAAAACAGTCAGTAGAGTAGTAACAACAGTCAGTAGTCTAGTAGTAACACTCAGCATTGTAGTTACAACAGATAGCAACGTAGTACCAACAGTCAGTTGTGTAGTAACAATAGTCAGTAGTGTAGTAACAACAGTCAGTAGTATAGTAACAACAGTCAGTTGTGTTGTAACAACAAACAGTAGTGTTGTAACAACAAACAGTAGTGTTGTAACAACAGTCAGTAGTGTAGTAACAACAGTCATTTGTATAGTAACAACAGTCAGTTGTATAGTAACAGTCAGTAGCGTAGTAACAACAGTCAGTTGTATAGTAACAGTAGTCAGTTGTAAAGTAACAACAGTCAGTAGTGTTGTAACAACAGTCAGTAGTATAGTAACAACAGTCAGTAGTGTAGTAACAGCAGTCATTTGTATAGTAACAACAGTCAGTTGTATAGTAACGACAGTCAGTAGTGTTGTAACAACAGTCAGTAGTATAGTAACAACAGTCAGTAGTGTTGTAACAACAGTCAGTTGTATAGTAACAACAGTCAGTAGTGTAGTAACAGCAGTCATTTGTATAGTAACAACAGTCAGTTGTATAGTAACGACAGTCAGTTGTGTTGTAACAACAGTCAGTTTTATAGAAACAACAGTCAGTAGTGTAGTAACAGCAGTCAGTTGTATGGTAACAACAGTCAGTAGTGTTGCAACAGCAGTCAGTTGTGTAGTAACAACAGTCAGTAGTATAGTAACAACAGTCAGTAGTGTAGTAACAACAGTCAGTAGTGTTGCAACAGCAGTCAGTTGTGTAGTAACAACAGTCAGTAGTATAGTAACAACAATCAGTAGTGTTGAAACAACAGTCAGTAGTGTTGTAACAACAGTCAGTAGTGTTGTAACAACAGTCAGTAGTGTTGTAACAACAGTCAGTTGCATAGTAACAACAGTCAGTAGTGTTGCAACAACAGTCAGTTGCATAGTAACAACCGTCAGTAGTGTTGCAACAACAGTCAGTTGTATAGTAACAACAGTCAGTTGCATAGTAACAACAGTCAGTAGTGTAGTAACAACAGTCAGTAGTGTAGTAACAACAGTCAGTTGTATAGTAACAACAGTCAGTTGCATAGTAACAACAGTCAGTAGTGTTGCAACAACAGTCAGTAGTGTTGTAACAACAGTCAGTTGTATAGTAACAACAGTCAGTAGTGTTGCAACAGCAGTCAGTTGTGTAGTAACAACAGTCAGTTGTATAGTAACAACAGTCAGTAGCGTGGTAACAACAGTCAATTGTATAGTAACAACAGTCAGTAGTGTTGTAACAACAGTCAGTAGTGTGGTAACAACAATCAGTAGTGTAGTAACAACAGTCAGTTGTATAGTAACAACAGTCAGTAGTGTTGTAACAACAGTCAGTAGTGTTGTAACAACAATCAGTAGTGTAGTAACAACAGTCAGTTGTATAGTAACAACAGTCAGTTGTATAGTAACAACAGTCAGTAGCGTTGTAACAACAGTCAGTAGTGTAGTAACAACAGTCAGTAGTATAGTAACAACAGTCAGTAGTATAGTAACAACAGTCAGTAGTGTTGTAACAACAGTCAGTAATTAATAGTAGCAACAGTCAGTAGTGTTGTAACAACAGTCAGTAGTGTTATGACAACGATCCAGTAATTATAGTAACAACAGTCAGTAGTGTAAGTAACAACAGTCAGTAGTGTGGTAACAACAATCAGTAGTGTGGTAACAACAGTCAGTTGTATAGTAACAACAGTCAGTAGTGTGGTAACAACAATCAGTAGTGTTGTAACATCAGTAGTGTTGCAACAGCATTAGGTTATATGGCAACAACGGTGTTAGTATAATAACAATGATAGTGTTGAAACAACTAAATGATAGTCAATTGTAACAACAGTCAGTGATGTTAACAACAGTCAGTAGTGTTATCATTATGGACAGTAAACAACAGTCAGTTGTATAATAAACAGATCAGTTGCATAGTAACAGTCGTGGGCAACAACAGTCAGTAGTGTAATGCAATATCAGTTGTAAAAAATAACAATTCAGTGTTGTAACAACAGTCAAGTAGTATGGCTGAATCAGTTGCATAGTAACAACAGTCAGTTATATAGTAACAATCAATTGTATAGTAACAACAACAGCCAGTAATTGATAACGTCAGTAGTGTTGTAACAACAGTCGTTGTAGAAACACAGCCAGTTGTGTAACAACAGTCATTGAAAGTAACAACAGTCAATGGTGTGGTAACAACAGTCAGTGTATAGTAACAACAGTCAGTAGTGTTGTAACAACAGTCAGTAGTGTGGTAACAACAATCAGTAGTAGTAACAACAGTCAGTTGTATAGTAACAACAGTCAGTAGTGTTGTAACAACAGTCAGTAGTGCAGTAACAGTCAGAGTGTATAGTAACAACAGTCAGTTGTATAGTAACAACAGTCGTAGTGTTGTAACAACAGTCAGTAGTCATAAAGCAACAGTCAGTAGTGTAGTAACAACAATCAATTGTATAGTAACAACAACAGTCAGTGCGTAACAATCAGTAGTGTTGCAACAACAGTCAGTAGTGTTTTACACAACAGTCAGTTGTATAGTAACAACAGTCAGTTTAGTATAGTAACATAGTCAGTAGTGTGGTAACAACAGTCAATTGTATAGTAACAACAGTCAATAATGTTATAACAACAGTCAGTAGTGTGGTAACAACAATCAGTAGTGTAGTAACAACAGTCAGTTATAGTAACAACAGTCAGTAGTGTTGGTAACAACAGTCAATTTGTAGTAACAACAGTCAGTAGTATAGTAACAACAGTCAGTAGTAGTTGTAGCAACAGTGTGTATTAAGTATGCAACAAGTCAGTTATAACAAATAAGCCATGCAACAATCAGTAGTGTTGCAACAACAGTAGTCAATGTAGTAACAACAGTCAGTTTATAGCAACAACAGTCAGTAGTGTTGCAACAACAATCATTACGTAATGGCAACCGTCGGTGATATTGCAACAACAGTCAGTTGTATAACAACAGCAGTCAGTTGCATATTAACAACAGTCAGTAATCTTAGTAACAACAGTCAGTAGTGTAGTAACAACAGTCAGTTAATATAGTAACAACAGTCAGTTGCATAGTAACAACAATCAGTAGTGTTACCAACCAGTCAGTGGTATTGTAACAACAGTCAGTATATAGTAACAAGATCCAGTAGTGTTGCAAATAACAGAGTCATGTTATTAACAACAGTCAGTAGTGTGCAACAACAGTCAGTTGTATAGTAACAACAGTGGTAAGTGGTAACAACAGTCATAAGTAAGCAAATAGTAGTGTTGTAACAACAGTCAGTAGTGTAAGTAACAACAGTCAGTAGTAAACAACAACAGTCAGTGGTGTAATAACAGTCAGTAGTGTAGTAACAACAATTCAGTTGTATAGTAACAACAGTCAGTTGTATAGAACAACAATCAATGTGTTGTAACAACAATCAGTAGATGTAAGTAAAATGCAAGCAACAATGATCAGTAGTGTTGTAACAACAGTCATTAGTATAGTAACAACAGTCAGTAGTGTTGCAACAACAGTCAATGTGTGTAAACAGTAATGTGTACAACAGTATTATATAACAACAATCGTGGAGTAACAACAGTAAATAAAACAGTCAGTTGTATAGTAACAACAGTCAATAGTGTTGTAACAACAGTCAGTAGTGTAGTAACAACAGTCAGTAGTGTAGTAACAACAGTCAGTTGTATAGTAACAACAGTCAGTTGCATAGTAACAACAGTCAGTAGTGTTGCAACAACAGTCAGTAGTGTTGCAACAACAGTCAGTTGTATAGTAACAACTTTCAGTTGTATAGTAACAATAGTCAGTAGTGTGGTAACAACAGTCAATTGTATAGTAACAACAGTCAGTAGTGTTATAACAACAGTCAGTAGTGTGGTAACAACAATCAGTAGTGTAGTAACAACAGTCAGTTGTATAGTAACAACAGTCAGTAGTGTGGTAACAACAGTCAGTTGTATAGTAACAACAGTCAGTAGTATAGTAACAACAGTCAGTAGTGTTGTAGCAACAGTCAGTAGTGTGGTAACAACAATCAGTAGTGTTGTAACAAGTCAGTTGTATAGTAACAACAGTCAGTAGTATAGTAACAACAGTCAGTAGTGTTGTAACAACAGTCAGTAGTGTTGTAGCCCAACAGTCGATTACGCCAAGTAACAACAGTCGGTAGTATTTACGCGACAACACGATCCAGTTGCATAGTAACGGCAAGTCAGTAAGAGTATTTGCAGCAACAGTCCGGTTGTATAGTAACAACGATCAGTTGCATAGTAACAACTTGATCAGTAGTGTAATAACAACAGTCAATGGTGTAACAACAGTCAGTTGTATAGTAACAACGATCAAATTTGCGCATAGTAACAACAGTCAGTAGTGTTGCAACAACGGTCAGTATTTGTAACAACAGTCAGTTATTATATTAACAACGATCCAGTAGTGTTGTAACAACAGTCAGTAGTGTGGTAACAACAGTCAGTAGTGTAGTAACAACAGTCAGTTGTATAGTAACAACAGTCAGTAGTGTAGTAACAACAGTCAGTTGTATAGTAACAACAGTCAGTTGCATAAATAACAACAGTCAGTAGTGTTGCAACAACAGTCAGTAGTGTTGTAACAACAGTCAGTTGTATAGTAACAACAGTCAGTAGTGTTGTAACAACAGTCAGTAGTGTGGTAACAACAGTCAGTAGTGTAGTAACAAAAGTCAGTTGTATAGTAACAACAGTCAGTAGTGTGGTAACAACAGTCAGTTGTATAGTAACAACAGTCAGTAGTATAGTAACAACAGTCAGTAGTGTTGTAACAACAGTCAGTAGTGTAGTAAAAACAGTCAGTAGTGTTGTAACAACAGTCAGTAGTGTGGTAACAACAATCAGTAGTGTAGTAACAACAGTCAGTTGTATAGTAACAACAGTCAGTTGTATAGTAACAACAGTCAGTAGTGTTGTAACAACAGTCAGTAGTGTAGTAACAACAGTCAGTAGTATAGTAACAACAGTCAGTAGTATAGTAACAACAGTCAGTTGTATAGTAACAACAGTCAGTAGTGTAGTAACAACAGTCAGTAGTGTTTAACAACAGTCAGTAGTGTTGTAACAACAGTCAGTAGTATAGTAACAACAGTCAGTAGTGTAGTAACAACAGTCAGTAGTGTGGTAACAACAATCAGTAGTGTGGTAACAACAGTCAGTTGTATAGTAACAACAGTCAGTAGTGTGGTAACAACAATCAGTAGTGTTGTAACAAGTCAGTTATATAGTAACAACAGTCAGTAGTGTAGTAACAACAGTCAGTAGTGTTGCAACAACAGTCAGTTGCATAGTAACAACCGTAAGTAGTGTTGCAACAACAGTCAGTTGTATAGTAACAACAGTCAGTTGCATAGTAACAACAGTCAGTAGTGTAGTAACAACAGTCAGTAGTGTAGTAACAACAGTCAGTTGTATAGTAACAACAGTCAGTTGCATAGTAACAACAGTCAGTAGTGTTGCAACAACAGTCAGTAGTGTTGTAACAACAGTCAGTTGTATAGTAACAACAGTCAGTAGTGTTGCAACAGCAGTCAGTTGTGTAGTAACAACAGTCAGTTGTATAGTAACAACAGTCAGCAGTGTGGTAACAACAATCAGTAGTGTAGTAACAACAGTCAGTTGTATAGTAACAACAGTCAGTAGTGTTGTAACAACAGTCAGTAGTGTGGTAACAACAATCAGTAGTGTAGTAACAACAGTCAGTTGTATAGTAACAACAGTCAGTAGTGTTGTAACAACAGTCAGTAGTGTGGTAACAACAATCAGTAGTGTAGTAACAACAGTCAGTTGTATAGTAACAACAGTCAGTTGTATAGTAACAACAGTCAGTAGTGTTGTAACAACAGTCAGTAGTGTAGTAACAACAGTCAGTAGTATAGTAACAACAGTCAGTAGTATAGTAACAACAGTCCAGTTTAATATAGTAACAACAGTCAGTAGTCATAGTAACAACAGTCAGTAGTGTTGTAACAACAGTCAGTAATGTTGTAACAACAGTCAATAGTATAGTAACAACAGTCAGTAGTGTAAGTAACAACAGTCAGTAGTGGTAACAACAATCAGTAGTGTATGGTAACAACTTGATCCGATTGTATAGTAACAACAGTCAGTAATTAATAAAGTAACAACAATCAGTAGTGTTGTAACAAGTCAGTTGTATAGTAACAACAGTCAGTAGTGTTGTAACAACAGTCAGTAGTGTGGTAACAACAATCAGTAGTGTAGTAACAACAGTCAGTTGTATAATAACAACAGTCAGTAGTGTTGTAACAACAGTCAGTAGTGTAGTAACAACAGTCAGTAGTGTAGTAACAAGAGTCAGTAGTATAGTAACAACAGTCAGTAGTATAGTAACAACAGTTAGTAGTGTTGTAACAACAGTCAGTAGTGTAGTAACAACAGTCAGTAGTATAGTAACAACAGTCAGTAGTATAGTAACAACAGTCAGTAGTATAGTAACAACAGTCAGTTGTGTTGTAACAACAGTCAGTAGTGTAGTAACAACAGTCAGTAGTGTAGTAACAACAGTCAGTAGTATAGAAACAACAGTCAGTAGTATAGTAACAACAGTCAGTAGTGTTGTAACAACATTCAGTAGTGTAGTAACAACAGTCAGTAGTATAGTAACAACAGTCAGTAGTATAGTAACAACAGTCAGTTGTATAGTAACAACAGTCAGTAGTGTTGTAACAACAGTCAGTAATGTAGTAACAACAGTCAGTAGTGTTGTAACAACAGTCAGTAGTGTAGTAACAACAGTCAGTAGTATAGTAACAACAGTCAGTAGTGTTGTAACAAGTCAGTTGTATAGTAACAACAGTCAGTAGTGTTGTAACAACAGTCAATTGTATAGTCACAACAGTCAGTAGTGTTGTAACAACAGTCAGTAGTGTTGTAACAACAGTCAGTAGTATAGTAACAACAGTCAGTAGTGTAGTAACAACAGTCAGTAGTATAGTAACAACAGTCAGTAGTGTAGTAACAGTCAGTAGTGTTGTAACAACAGTCAATTGTATAGTAACAACAGTCAGTAGTGTAGTAACAACAGTCAGTAGTATAGTAACAACAGTCAGTAGTGTAGTAACAGTCAGTAGTATAGTAACAACAGTCAGTAGTGTAGTAACAACAGTCAGTAATATAGTAACAACAGTCAGTAGTGTTGTAACAACAGTCAGTAGTATAGTAACAACAGTCAGTAGTATAGTAACAACAGTCAGTAGTGTTGCAACAACAGTCAGTAGTGTAGTAACAACAGTCAGTAGTGTAGTAACAACAGTCAGTAGTGTAGTAACAACAGTCAGTAGTATAGTAACAACAGTCAGTAGTGTAGTAACAACAGTCAGTAGTGTAGTAACAACAGTCAGTAGTGTAGTAACAACAGTCAGTAGTGTAGTAACAACAGTCAGTAGTATAGTAACAACAGTGTGCAAACAGTAGTGGCAACAATAACAAATGTAGTAACAACAGTCAGTTGTATAGTAACAACAGTCAGTAGATAGTAACAACGTCAGTAGTGTAGTAACAACAGTCGTAGTATAGTAACAACAGTCAGTATACGTGCTGTAGTCAGTGTGTACAACAGTCAGTAGTGTGTAACAACTGTGTAAACAACGTCAGTAGTGTAGTAACAATTAGTGTAACAAAAGTCAGTAGTGTGTAACAACAGTCAGTAGTGTAGTAACAACAATTCAGTGATGTAGTAACAACAGTCATATGTAAAGAATTGTGTAACAACAATTCGTGGTATAGTAACAACAGTCAGTAGTGTTAACAATAACAGTCAATGAGTATAGTAACAACAGTCAGTAGTGTAGTAACAACAGTCAGTAGTGTAGTAACAAGTCAGTAGTATTAACAACAGTCAGTAGTGTGCAAGTCGTATAGTATAGTAACAGCGTCAGTATAGTAACAACAGTCAGTAGTAGTAGTAACAACAGTCAGTAGTGTAAGTATAGTAACAACAATCAGTAGTGTAGTAACAACAAGACCATTGTGTAATAACAAATCAGTAGTATAGTAACAACAGTCAGTAGTGTAGTAACAACAGTCAGTAGTATTGTAACAACAGTCAATAGTGTATGCAACAGTCAGTAGTGTAGTAACAACAGTCAGTAGTGTAGCAACAGTGCAGTCTAGTAACAACAGTCAGTAGTGTAGTAACAACAGTCAGTAGTGTAGTAACAACAGTCAGTATAGTAACAACAGTCAGTAGTATAGTAACAACAGTCAGTAGTATAGTAACAACAGTCAGTAGTGTAGTAACAACAGTATGTGTAACAGTAGTAGTGTAGTAACAACAGTCAGTAGTGTAGTAACAACAGTCAGTAGTGTAATAACAACAGTCAGTAGAATAAGTAACAACAGTCAGTAGTGTAGTAACAACAGTCAGTAGTGTAACAACAGTCAGTAGTGTAGTAACAACAGTCAGTAGTGTAGTAACAACAGTCAGTGAGTGGAACAACAGTCAGTAGTGTAACAACAGTCGTAGTGTTTGTAACAACAGTCAAACAATAAGCAACAAAACAGTCAGTAGTGTAGTAACAACAGTCAGTAGTGTAGTAACAACAGTCAGTAGTATAGTAACAACAGTCAGTAGTGTTGTAACAACGATCAGTTGTATAACAATAAACAGTGTGAGTAACAACAGTCAGTAGTGTAGTAACAACATTCAGTAGTATAGTAACAACAGTCAGTAGTATAGTAACAGCAGTCAGTAGTATAGTAACAAGATTCAGTAGTGTAGTAACAACAGTCAGTAGTGTAGTAACAACAGTCAGTAGTGTAGTAACAACAGTCAGTAGTGTAGTAACAACAGTCAATGAGTATAGTAACAACGGTCAGTAGTATATTAACAACAGTCAGTAGTATAGTAACAACAGTCAGTGTAGTAACAACAGTCGTGTTTGTAACAACAGTCAGTAGTGTTGTAACAACAGTCAATAGATATACGTAGTCAATTGTAAGTAAAAGGTTAGTAGTGTGGTAACAACAGTCAGTTGTATGGTAACAACAGTCAATTGTATAGTAACAACAGTCAGTAGTTTGGTAACAACAGTCAGTTGTATAGTAACCACAGTCAATAGTGTCGTAACAACAGTCAGTAGTGTAGTAACAACAGTCAGTTGTATAGTAACAACAGTCAGAAGTTTGTTCAACAGTCAGTAGTGTTGTAACAACAGTCAATTGTATAGTAACAACAGTCAGTAGTGTGGTAACAACAGTCAGTAGTGTAGTAACAACAGTCAGTAGTATAGTAACAACAGTCAGTAGTGTTGTAACTACAGTCAATAGTGTTGTAACAACAGTCAGTAGTGTAGTAACAACAGTCAGTAGTGTTGTAACAACAGTCAGTAGTGTAGTAACAACAGTCAGTAGTGTTGTAACAACAGTCAGTAGTGTAGTAACAACAGTCAGTAGTGTTGTAACAACAGTCAGTAGTGTTGTAACAACAGTCAATAGTGTTGTAACAACAGTCAGTAGTGTGGTAACAACACTCAGTAGTGTAGTAATAACAGTCAATAGTGTTGTAACAACAGTCAGTAGTGTTCTAACAACAGTCAGTAGTGTAGTAACAACAGTCAGTAGTATAGTAACAACAGTCAGTAGTGTAGTAACAAGAGTCAGTAGTGTTGTAACAACAGTCAGTAGTGTAGTAACAACAGTCAGTAGTGTAGTAACAACAGTCAGTAGTGTAGTAACAACAGTCAGTATTATAGTAACAACAGTCAGTAGTGTAGTAACAACAGTCAGTAGTATAGTAACAACAGTCAGTAGTGTAGTAACAACAGTCAGTAGTGTAGTAACAACAGTCAGTAGTATAGTAAGAACAGTCAGTAGTATAGTAACAACAGTCAGTAGTGTAGTAACAACAGTCAGTAGTGTAGTAACAACAGTCAGTAGTGTAGGAACAGTCAGTAATTAGCAACAATAGTCAGTAGTGTAGTAACAACAGTCAGTAGTGTAGTAACAACAGTCAGTAGTGTAGTAACAACAGTCAGTAGTATAGTTACAACAGTCAGTAGTGTAATCTAACAGTCAGTAGTGTAGTAACAACAGTCAGTAGTGTAGTAACAAAAGTCAGTAGTATAGTAACAACAGTCAGTAGTATATAGTAACAACAGTCAGTAGTGTTGTAACAACAATCAGTAGTGTAGTAACAACAATCAATTGTATAGTAACAACAGTCAGTAGTGTAGTAACAGTCAGTTGTATAGTACAAACAGTCAGTAGTATAGTAACAACAGTCAGTAGTGTTGTAACAACAGTCAATTGTATAGTAACAACAGTCAGTAGTGTGGTAACAACAGTCAGTTGTATAGTAACAACAGTCAGTAGTGTGGTAACAACAGTCAGTAATATAGTAACAACAGTCAGTAGTATAGTAACAACAGTCAGTAGTGTGGTAACAACAGTCAATTGTATAGTAACAACAGTCAGTAGTATAGTAACAACAGTCAATAGTGTTGTAACAACAGTCAGTAGTGTAGTAACAACAATCAATTGTAAAGTAACAACAGTCAGTAGTGTGGTAACAACAGTCAGTAATATAGTAACAACAGTCAGTAGTATAGTAACAACAGTCAGCAGTGTTGTAACAACAGTCAGCAGTGTTGTAACAACAGTCAGTTGTATAGTAACAACAGTCAGTAGTGTTGTAACAACAGTCAGTTGCATAGTACCAACAGTCATGGTGTATAGTAAAACAATTTACAGTGTAGTAACAACAGTCAGTAGTGTAGTAACAAGTCAGCAGTGTTTGGAACAACTCTCAGTTGTGTAGTAACAAGTCAGCA